>NW_021619309.1:131627-268044 GCF_004785775.1 Grammomys surdaster | reverse complement strand
CTCTTTTTCTTTCTTCCTCTTAAGGTCTCTCTTTCTATTATTTATGAGTTACATTTCTATTGCTATGGTAATACACCAAAGCACCTTATAGAAAAGCATTTATTAGGTAGGGGCTTGTGATTCCAGGTAGCATCTATGGAGGAGAAGATGTAACTGGAAGCAGGTTACTTATGCTGCTGCTTATAACTTCCATTTCAAACCATAGACAGGAATTGGACTTAAAATAACAGAAGTATTGTGGAAGCTCAGAGACTATCTTCTGGGATAAACATTCCCAGTTCTTCACCAAATAACCATTAAATTGGGGTCAAATATTTGAATACCTGTGATTAATAGACGGCATCTCACTCAAACCACCAGGTCCCACCCCTTGGATCTCATAGTTTTACAACCACATTATAATGCAAACTGTGTTTAACTCAACTTCAAAATTCCTTGTAAATTAGGGAGTGGTGGTGCACAAATTTAATCGTAATACTTAAGAGGCAGGAGACCTCTGAGTTTGAGGCCAGCAGGGTCTGTAGCATATGTTCCAGAACAACCAGAACTACATAAAGAAAGTCTGTTTTCAAAAACAAACTGAAAGAATGTTTAAATTCAGAGAAGTTTGGGACCCTCCCATCTGAATTAAGGTTAGCAAGTTCACAAGCTCACAGTTTTCAGGAACTAGCTGGCCACAAGCCAGAAGGCAGGTCGGCTAGGTCTTTCTGGGAACTGACTTACCACAAAGGATAGCAGAACTAAAGATTCAGGTTGGCTGAGTTACTCCAGGAAATGGCTGCTTACAATGGTCAGGTTAAGGTCACATTCCTGAATAGAATGTGTACAGGATGTTTTCCACTCCCCACCCTGGTCTGTGACTAGCTGAATAATAGGTTGAAACTTTCTGTATACAGGATGTTACTCCCTCCCCACCCTGGTTTGTGACTAGCCGAATAATAGGTTGACACTTTCCAACTATTTTTATGATGTAAGTAGGTTTTTTTCCACTGTCCCCTCCTGGTTTCCCCTTTCACCCCTCTGGTTTGCGGTTATCTCCTTTAAATACCCCTTGCTCCTGAGCCTCAGGGTCGAGGCTCCCCTTGTGAGCCTCGGCCTCAGCCAACTGATACCCCGAAATCCAGAAATAAAGCCTTTTGTGGTTTGCAGCAAGTTCCGTCTCACGTGATTGTGGGTGGTCATAATCTCCTGTGGCTTGAGTGGAGGTCTCCCCACTCCAGAGGCCTTACAAAACAAACAAACAAAAGTCCCCCTAACGTTTCAAAGAACCAATACTGTTTAAAAGTTCAAAGTGTCTTCTAAGACTCAAGTCAATACTTTAAATGTAATCCCTGTGAAATCAAAAGCAAGCTACATATTTCCAGCATACAATGGCACAGAGCATATATTACCTTTCCTTTGAAATGGACTCAGCCTGTCCTGAAAAATGATGAGCTTCATATTCTTCTACAACTACCTCCCGAGTGTTATAGTCACTTGTGTGTACAGTCTCACCTGTATTTGTGGTGATGGTCATACCCAAATCTGTTCATGCTAGGCAAATGCTTTAACAAGATGAAATATCTCCCATATCCCCTCTAGACTTACTTATAAATAATAGTTTCTATAAGGATCTGGCAACTTGATCTGACAAAACTCCTGGATAATGGGTATAAGATTAGCTTTTTCATCCTCTACTATTTCAAGGGTGATTTGGGATCACACTGAAAATTTCTAGCTCAAATTTCATGTTGGTTAATAATTTTACATTCATTGAATCTCCTATCCTGGTCCTTGCCATAAGTAATTCCTGGACATGATAAGCTTAATCTCACTCTTCATATAAACAGCCTGATTTCTGTGATCTCTAATTCTCTGCCATTGTGATTATCTTTGGATGTTCTTGAAAGGAAGCAATTGGATCTCAGTAGTTAACTCCTCAAAGGAACTTTGAGAATATGTACATGTAATAACTCCCGAGGCTATATATTCTTCACACAATCAATACATTATGCCAAGATGAACCTTCTTACAATGCAAATTCACATATTCTGATTTCCAACTCTACCAGAATTTAAATTTTTCACAGAGTACATTAAAATAATATACATTAAATTGAGAAATTAGAACGAATTGGTATTTGATAGTGAATTATGGGAAGTCCACATGATCATTTAAAATCTATTATGGGCATGGTATCATAGATTCTATAAAAATCTCTTCATTTCTCACCTCTGTAATTACAAAGAATGTAAAAATTACTTTACAGGATTAAAATTATATATCTAATGTGTATATTTGTTTATAAACAGCCAGTGTTTAAAAGTAATTCAATATAATTAAAAGGAGAATAAAAATGGCCATTCACGATATTGAAAAAGACTTCAAAAAAAAAAACAAAATAATAATTTACAGGCAAGGCACATAAATATGTTGCTGCACAGATGATTTCTGTACTCAAATAAATGATAAAATATTTGAAGTATATAAAATATGGTTTTCTTAAGAAAACATTGTAGAGCTCCATCCAACATAATCAGAGAAAAGCTTAATAATGGTAAGTTCTCAAAAGTCTGTACTTTAAGCAAGTTTTAATCTGGGGAAGAAATAAAACACTGATAACCAGTATAAAAGAGGAATCATGGATCAGAAAGAATTTTATGTGGTAAAGGAAGGAAAAGTAGGTTAAAGAAGGCAATATTAGGAGGAAAAAATAATACTAAATAACTTTGAAAAATATCATGAGAGACTAATCTTTCAGATTATACCTACACAGATATTAAGAGTTTAATGATGTTGCCGTATTATGGACAACTATGCTCCTATTAGATATTACAGGACTGAAAATAATAAAAGTTATGTGCCAGGAATGATTTAATATTTTTGGCACTGTTGAGTAGTGAAGTTCCATAGACCTGCAAAAGTCTTTTCCATTGTTCTATGTTGAAATACTAGACTGGACTTGATGGGAGTAACATGCTACTTTCTAACTTAGGATTTCCTTCACAAGATGAAACCTATATATAATACCATTATCAGGACCAAGAACCCACTATAATAATCTGATAAAGAAACAATAGTATTTGTTTCAGTTTGAGGGAGTATTGATGTTATCAAACACCATGATCAAAAGCAGCTGGGAGAGCCAGGCGGTGGTGGCATACGCCTTTAATCCCAGCACTTGGGAGGCAGAGGCAGGCGGATTTCTGAGTTCGAGAGTTTGAGGCTAGCCTGGTCTACAGAGTGAGTTCCAGGACAGCCAGGGCTACACAGAGAAACCCTGTCTCGAAAAACCAAAAAAAAAAAAAAAAAAAAGCAGCTGGGGGAACAAAGTGCTTATTTGGCTCACACTTCCACATCACTGAACATAATCAAAGGAAGTTGTCAGGTCAGAAACTCAAATAGGGTGGGGAACTGGAGGTAGGGACTGATGGGTAGCAACGGAGGGCTGCTGTTTTCTGGCTTGCTCAGCCTGCTTTCTTGTAGAACCCAGGGATCTCATGCCCAGGGTTACTCCACACACAATTTGGTTGGGCCCTACCCAATCAATCACTACCTTAAAAATGCCTTATAATCTTTTCTATACCCTAAACTTATAGGGGCACTTTCTCAGTTGAGGATCCCTTTTCTCTGGTGACTCTATTCTGTGTCAAAATTCCATTTGGCTAGTCAATGCAGTCTTAAACCAAATTCTCATGTATTATTGTAAGACTGATTAGTATACCTCTCAAACATCCTTAGAGATGCTTCCTTTCTTAAATATATAGCAACTAACATAGAGTTAGAATTTTGGCATTCAAAATTGGCAAAGGTACAGAGAATAAAAGTCATACTTATAGAGCAAGTAGGGTTGGGTATGGTGGGCTAATTTAAATGGATTTTTGCACAGGATATGCTATCCAGTCTAAGCCTAGAAGTTGGAAATGACATAACTGGCAGATGTACAGAGGTGGGTGATGTAGATGATGTGCTTTTGGGGACAAATCCAGTTATGTTTCTTAGATTTGTTAACATGTTAAAGTGAAAAAATATATGAGTGTTAACTATTTTTATGGTTTTGATATGAAGGTAATAAAAATGATATGCAAGTAAATTACTGAAAAAGCCACAGACTTTATTGGGGCCGGGTTTGAAGGTATCTGCTCTGACTTTACCAATTGGCTAATATTTCCTTTAATTTCTACCCACATTATATTTAAGTAGCACCAAGTAACGGCTAGAGCATGCAGAAACCAAATCTTTTTCAGATACACACCCCAGTAATCAACAATAATCCCATGCATCTGTGTATACAAGCTGATGGTATAAAACAATTGTACTGGCCAGAATATATTAAATCAGTGAAGATGGTTAAGTTTGGCCAATAATTATGAAAATATGCATAAAATGATAATACTTTTTCTCTTGGTATTTTCATCTTTCCTTTTTAGTACTGGTAATAAAATTGAATGGTGTAATAATCATCTAGATATAAAAGACATACATGTGCTAAACACAGCCTACTTTTTAGGATAGAGATTGAAGAGGAAACAGCTGTTTTATTCTTATAGGCTATACTGGACCTTGGTTTCATATTCGCCATCTTATTATGTATATAACAGACTGTGTAGTATGGTAATAGAATTTTCTATTTTATCAGAACACATTTTTCTTGAAAGAGAGAGATATTAATCACACTTATTTTTCTTATACTCCCCAATGCTGAGATTAAAGTCATGTACCACTATATCTGACTGGATGCTCAATATTTTGTTTTGTTCTGTGTTTTTCTTTTCCTTGAAATAGGATTTCTTTTGTAACCCTGGCTGCCCTGGAAGTTGCTCTGCAGACATTACTGTCCTTTAACTCAGAGGTCTGTCTGACTCTTATATGCTGGGATTAAAAGCATGTGCCACTACTGCCCGACAGGGTGGACACTCAACTCTTAATCTCTGTCTAAAATAAGGCGATAAAAAGCCTCACTATGTTACATACATAAAAATGGATAGAAAAGTTTGCTATAATCAAAGCTCACATCCTAGATTCTAGAACTCATGCTGTGACTAACATGTGGAAAATGAATTATGTGTGACAACCTAGAAGCCTCCAACATTTCTTCATTAGAAAATGTGATCCTTGGGATAATTTTAGGACTTTCAGATTATCAGACATGTTATGAAAAAATTAACCACTCAGTCTATGTTTTTTTTTTCTTCATTAAAAAATATGGTCCTGAGGTCAGATGTTTTGGATGCTTACTATAGGTTAAGTGTCAATGCAGTGACTTTGTACATATCCTAGTTAGTGAGATAATCAGTCTGAACATGGATATAACTCTAGTCTTGAAGGAATGCCAACTAAAAAGTCACATGCATACAACTGCTACTCAATGTGAGGCAGGAAAAATGGATAAAGAATAAGGAACAAATGTGGAGTGGCTCTTTGAGATATTAATCTACAGTAATTGACTGATGAATATCTATACAATCCATTTCAAAAAAAATATATCTATCTAACTATCTATCTATCTACCTATCTATCTATCTATCTTGGAAACATTGTCCTTATAGATATAATAAAAATGTGGCATTAGCAAGCCTTCATACATGCATTCCTTCATTTTAATAGTTCTCTGTGAATTTCATAGTGTGGTTTCATCATATTCACCTTTTTCTCCCATATGCAACCTTTCCATACCCATTTAATTTTTTGTCTTCTTAAAAAAAAATTTCCAGTGCAATTTACATACCTGCGAATCTAGCAAGTTGTAACATTTAACAGGGCTGTAAAAACTGACTACTGATTCAATAGGAGTATGGATGAAAGAAGAATAATCAACCTACATTCTGGTTGGAATTAAGGCCTGTTCCTCAAATTGAAACTTATAAATTGTCTTAATATTTGGACCAAAAACCTGTAGCCAAACAGACCATAGGCCCTAAGGAAGAGTCAAATGTTATTATTCTGCTAATAGTATTACATAGTATTAATCTAACTCCTAATGACTTATCTCTATACCCATACCTTAGTGTATTTTTCAACCCTCTTGAGAGAAGGTACTTTTGCCAGCACATTGTGGTTAACATAGAGATAATAGCTGTTCAAGATGCAGAGAATAAGAGATTGCTCAATTCTCATCACTAAATAAAATGCCTAAATTATACTCTTCCTCCCAAGGTTCAGGGTTCATTGTGGAAGACAGGCTGGTAGTGTTATAAGTATTATAGACAGTGAATGACTAAAGTCAGCTTTTTACAGTGATGTGGCTTCAGTTGAATAGTACATACAGACTTTAATGAAGTATAAACACAGAACTTATTCTCTCTCTCTCTCTCTCTGCATGTGTGTGTGTGCATGTGTGTGTGTGTGTGTGTGTGTGTGTGTGTGTGTGTGTGTGTGTATGTATGTACATACTATGCCCCCATATAAATGTCAGAGGAAAAATGTGAGGAGCTAGTTTTACTACATGTGCATGTGTAAGTATTCTAGAGATCAAACCCAAATTTCCAGGCTTGAACAGAAATCATGTATGTCTGATGAGACATTTGTTTTTATTTTTTATTCTTTTACAGGTTTATACATGAACATAATGTACTTCAGTCACACACATCCTGTTATACTTTATAATCTCCATACCTTCGGCCATGGAAATACTTTTTTTCAACAAGTTCCCTTTTTTAGTTCATAAAATATATGTACTTTCATGAAGTTCTGAATGGTGAACATGGCTTTACTTTACATTTGCTTTTGTTCTTAAAATTTAGTATTTAAAAAAGGTATAGCATAATTATATCATTTCTTGTAAGTTGGCGATAAACATCCAGGAAAATCCAGAAATGAGTAATGTAGAAGAGAGAAAGATTTTTTATAAATACTCCATTTAAAAGATATATATATATTTATTGAACCCATCTGGTCAGGGCCCAAGCACTGAGCAGAAACTGGGAGGCAGCTCTGCACTCAATCTCACAAATCCCAAAAGAAGCAGACTGCCCAGGAGCTATAAACTGGGCAGTATCTTAGGTAAGGAGAGAGCAAACCCTGCCCCAAACAGGGAGTAACTGGGACTCACTTAGACCCAGGAATTCATTCCTGGCCTGGAACACTGGTTTCTTCCTGTCTGCAACCGAGCACTGAGCAGACCTTGGACCCCAGCTCTAACCCCAGCAGCAAAACCCATCCCAAACAGTTCTGAAACAACCAATAGAAAAGACAGGCTCCAGTCAGGGACAAGGCAGGTAGCACTAAGGAGGTCCAGATGGTGAAAGGCAAGTACAAGAACATAAGCAACAGCAACCCAGGGTACTTGGCATCATTAGAACCTAGTTCTCCCACACTAGAAAGTCCTGAAATCCGCATATCCCCAAGAAAGCAAGATTAAGATTTAAAATTACTTTTAATGATGGTGATAGAGGACTTTAAGAACAACATAAATGACTCTCTCAAAGACTTTGAGGAGAACACAGGTAAACAGGTCGAGGCCCTTAAAGAGGAAACACAAAAATCCCTTAAAGAATTACAAGAGAAAACAACCAAACAGGTGAAGGAACTGAACAAATTCATTTAGGACATTAAAATGGAAGTTGAAACAATAAAGAATTCACAAAGGGAGACTACACTGAAGATAGAAAACCTAGGAAAGAAACCAGAAGTCTTAGATGCAAGCATCACCAACAGAATACAACAGATAGAAGAGAGAATCTCAGGTGCAGAAGATAACATGGAAAATATTGACACAACTGTCAAGGAAAATGCAAAATGCAAAAAGTTCTTAACACAAAACATCCAGGAAATCCAGGATACAATGAGAAGACAAAACCTAAGGATAATACGTATAGATGAGCTTGAAGATTCCCAACTTAAGGGCCAATAAAAATCTTCAACAAAATTGTAGAAGAAAACTTCCCTAAGCTAAAGAACGAGATGCCCATAAACATACAAGAAGCCTACAGAACACCAAATAGATTAGAGCAGAAAACAAATACCTCCCATCACATAATAATCAAAACACAAAATACACAAAATAAAGTAAGAATATTAAATGTAGTAAGGGAAAAAGGCCAAGTAACATATAAAGGCAGACCTATCAGAATTACACCAGACTTCTCACCAGATACTATAAAAGTGAGAACATCCAAGACAGATGTCATACAGACACTAAGAGAACACAAATGCCAGCCCAGGCAACTACACCCAGCAAAACTCTCAATTCCCATAGATGGAGAAACCAAGATATTCCATGACAAATCCAAATTTACACAATATCTTTCCACAAACCCAGCATTACAAAGGATATTTGGAGAGCTCCAATACAAGGAGGGAAATTATACTCTAGAAAGAGCAAGAAAGTAATCCTCTTCCAACAAATCTGAAAGAAGTTAGCCACAAAAAGATAATCCACCTCTAATAACAAAAATAACAGGAAGCAATAATCACAGTTCCTTAATATCTCTTAACATCAATGGACTCAATTCCCCAATAAAAAGACATAGGCGAACAGACTGGATACATAAAGGGGACCCAGCATATTGCTGCATACAGGAAACCCACCTCAGTGACAAAGACAGAAACTACCTTACAGTAAAAGGCTGGAAAAATTTTCTAGCAAATGGTCCTAAGAAACAAGCTGGAGTAGTCATTCTAAATCCTCCAGCCCAAGAACACAAAGGGAGGGACTCATGGCTCCAGTTGTATAGGTAGTTGAGATTGGCCTTGTTAGGCATCAATGGAAGTAGAGGGCCTTGGTGCCTGAAAGTTTGGATTCCCTAGTGTTTGGTAATTCGAGAGCAGGGAGGCAGAAATGGGAGGATGTTGGGAGCACACCCTCATAAAAACTCCCAGAATTATATGGATTAGACATGACAGAGGCAAGACGCCAGAAGACTAGATACCACAATTCAAACAAAAAATTATCTTGATACTAAAATTTGTTTTGAGAATTGTATACTGCAGAATACACAGCCTTGGTATATCGACTCACCATCAAGCTGAGCAGACCTGCTTGAACCTCTGATGTTCTGGAATTTCAGTTGGATACAGTGAAGACACAGACTTCAGAGGCTTATTAATTTACTCTTCCCCCTGCCCCCTTCTAATATCTCAGCACCCATAATCAGCTTTGTTGAGAGCCAACACTTAGCAGAAAGTGACTCTCATCTTTGCAGCCATCTCGAGCCATATACCCTAACAAGGGACTTGTTTTCAACAGCCTACAACAGCTGAATACACTCTGATAAACATCTTGTTTTTCTCTCATATCTTGTTTTGTTGTTTAATGCCCCCAGCTGCAAGGCACATGTGGTAAAGTGTCTTCAGCTATGTTCCTCTGCTTATGCTTACATATACCCAGGGTTTCCTTTCAATAAAAGGAGACTTGAACAGACTCTCTGTCTTGTCTCCATTCTTTGTTTCTCTTGCCCCCATTCTCTCTCTTGCTAGACCCTGACCTGCTGACTGGAGCAGAAAAATGGACTGTTACAAAGTGGCCCCCAAACGTGGGTCAGAACGAGCTGTTACACAGCTTGAAGATGTTAATGAAGAGTTGGTGCCCCTATTCCCTGGGCTTGAGGACTGAGGTGGTTAGATGGTTAGCCTGTGAGTTAAGGGCCTATAGCAAATTCATGGCTCTGAGTTTATTGTTAGTGTGTTTCTAAATTTTATTTAGAACTAGCTGAGAGGAGTTAACAGACAGCAATCCAGATTGCCTTACATGGATAGTTGGTTTTCAAAATGTCAGAAGTCCACAGAATTGATGTTACAAACATTTCTGTATTAATGTTCATTTTGATTAGAGACCTGTCTGCTCCTGACAGCTTACTGTCTTGGATTCTAAGAAATTGAGCATCTTTGGATTTACTCCTGTTGTGGTGAGACAGCCACTAGGCAAGAATTGCTTCTTTTCATCTACAGACAAATTACTGTCCTGAAAAGGACACACTTGCCAAATAGTTGACTGATTGTATCTTCCAAGACAGAGTAATCAGCCCTTAATAATTCTGCATCACTAGGTCTGTCAGATGATCCTGGGACAGAAAGCTGAAGATCGGATGCTCCAATGTTTTGTAGTATAGGGACTGTCCAGATGTTCTGTGGTCTCTATAAATTGGCTAAGTTTTAGAAGCTATTCTTTATGTTTCTCATAATTTCAGTTAGTTCAGTCATTCTGGATTTCTGACGGGGTTGAAGACTTATAGTCTCCTAGCTAAACCTGGCTATTTATTTTGGGGAAAAGATTTGAGAGGATGGTTTTCAGCTGACGTTCATTCTAAAGCCAAGAAAAAAATCAGGTTCAGAACAAAGTCTTTTAGTTAGGAGAGATGATGGAGGTTCTGTTAGTCAACAAAATGTTGGACTGGGTATTAGATCTATCTTGTACCTTACTGATACAAATTGGTATAATTATGCTCTAATTGTATTTTGAGCAAAATGCTTTAACAGGAAGTGTGATATGTAGGAGGAGCTAAGGTGGGAGGAGTAAGGAGAGGAAGAGGAGGAGTAAGGAGAAAAGGAGGAGGAGGAGAGGGGGAGGTAGGAGATGGGGGGACATGGAGGCGGATGTTCATGTGTCTCCACCAGTCAAAGATAGTTGGTATATCTAGGTAGGGTATTGGGTTACACTTCTGATTCTATGGGTATCTTGTTATTCAGCATTATCAAACTTATAAAGAATTCAATTAACATTTTAAAAAGAAGTTACTAATTAAAAAAAAAGGATGAGGAGGGAGGGTGATGGAATACATGTGACAGGAAATCAGATGTGGAAACTAACTGGAGAAAGAAAAGGAACAGGCAGAGGGAAACAAATCAGAACTCTAATGACACATGTATGAGGATGCTGTAACAAAACTGAGTACTTTGTTAACTTAAAATACTGATAAAGAAAAACAAAAAGGAAGAAGGAGGAGGGGTGTTAGTATAGGTGGTTTCTGAGAAGGAATGGGGATAGAGGATCACATCTGAAATCTAAATAAATAAAAAATATCCAGTAACAACAAAGCGATACAATTTAAAAAAAAATCAGTAAGGAAAATTAGCAAAACAAAACAAAAAAAGAATTTATATTGAAAAGGGATCTCAGAGTGTGCAGATCAATCCTGATTCTTCCCTTTATTTCTTCCAATTCCTCCAGTTCACACACTCAGGTCTTCCAGTCACCATGGAGACAGTGACAGCTGAATGAACTCTCAGAACAAAGTAGGCAAATCTCTTCTTGTCAATTGTAATTGTGCATACAAGGAAGTGAGGGCAAGTTTCTGATATTTTTGAATTGTGCATGCATTCATGTAAGTCTACAAGCCTCCTGCATGTGTACTAAAGACTGAATCCTGTGCTTGTCTTTGCTAATGAAAACCAGGCACAGTGTTTAGAAGCTTCACATCCAAACTGTTATAGATATACTCAATATTTCTCCTTGTCCTCTGCCTTCCCTTCTCTCCATATATTAAACAAAACATTAATCAGAGGAGAGTAAAGGGAAGGAAAGTGAAACTGATGATAAAGGAACACATGGAAAGGGTTTTATTTTTAATTTACTTTCAAAGAGACCCTTGTAAATATTCATACATTCAAGGACAAACATGAGATGGATAGAATGTGGTCATTTTGCCTTAGTAAAAAGAAACAGTAAACGATGTTTTTCAGCCCATTGTAAAGTGAGGAACCCAGGGTCTCCTGAGACAAGGGAGAAGTTTTCTGTTTACATTCCAACACTAATAGGAAATGTAAAATTCTAAAGACAGTCTTACATATCTTTCTTCATCTAAAAGCAAGGCTACATTCGTAAAAATCTTAGCAGATGTATTCTCTTTCCAAACTCATCATTTTTGCATAAATGTTTCCTTTTTCTGATTATTTCATATAAATCACTATGTTGACATCATTCCATGCTTCCTACTCCTCCAACACACTTTACTCCCTCTCCAATCAATCCTATAGTTAATTATTATTGTTTTACATACATACACACACACACACACACACACACACACAGAGAGAGAGAGAGAAAGATAGAGAGAGCGAGAGAGAGAGAGAGAGAGAGAGAGAGAGAGAGAGAGAGAATATCACAATAAGTGATGTAAAAAGTCCCAAATAGTACTAGAAAGATGGCATAGGAAGTACAGGTGTTTGCTTCTAAAATCTTGCTTCTGAGATCTGAGTTTAGAACCAGAAGTCACATAGTAGAAGGTTCAACAAAAATATGTAAACTAGCTGATGATCATGATGATGAAGGCAATGATGATTTTTGTTTTTTTTGTTTTTTTTTTGTTTTTGAGACAGGGTTTCTCTGTGTAGCCCTGGCTGTCCTGGAACTCACTCTGTAGACCAGGCTAGCCTCGAACTCTTGAACTCAGAAATCCGCCTGCCTCTGCCTCCCAAGTGCTGGGATTAAAGGCGTGCGCCACCACTGCCCGGCCGGCAATGATGATTTTTGTGAGAAAAAAATCTTCAAATAAGATTGATACAAACCATCAACACAATGATTGATAATTAAAGAATCCTTCAAAAACACAGAAAAAACTCTCAAAGCAGAAACACATAGGTCTATTCACATTAAAGTAAAAATTCAATTGTATATACACAAAAGATGTTTTCTTCATCAAGTTGATGTCATGTCCACAATTATATGATGATTTATTTCTGGATGACTGACCAGGATACTATAAAATATCCATATTTCAGTGGAAAAGAGTATTTGCAAAGAGGATGAATTTGGGTCCTAGTACCCATATCATGGTTTACAACAGTTTGTAACTCCCATTACAGATTGAACACCCTCTCCTGAATTCAATGGGCACTAGGCCTGTATGTAGGACATAAACATATGTGTAGCCAAGGCAATTACATATATAAAATAAAATATATAAATCTAGAAATAATTTAGAAAAAAATTGTTTGAGTGAAATATTCTGTCTTTGTTCATTTCTTCAACAGTAGATAGCTTGATCTCCTTTCTCTAATACACAATGAGAGTATTCCCTACCTGTGTTTGATAAATGCTCTCCAGGATCCATTGCCACAGGTGTGGAGTTTAATATCCCTGTTCTGTTTGTAAGGGTGGAGTTCTAAATTATTTTTTACAGTTGTATGGATATTACAATATCTGTCAGATATAAATATCATGACACACACACATATGTGAAATAAACTCAATATATTAATTAAGCAAAATTACAGCACTAATAGAAGTATACATAATTATATGTAGAAATATAAGCATGTCTATGAGAAGACAGGAGCAGAAATCTAATGTAGGTAATGTAGCCTTTCAGTGGCAGCAATCATAGTCACAAGAGAGAGTTTTCTTTACAATTTTGTTTACCTTCTCTTTCTTTTCTGTCACCATTATCTTAGGCTTCTTTTAAAGTGATAAGGTAGTTAGGGTGGCTCAAAGTATAAGAATTTATTGAAATTGATAGACCAAATAATCAGAATAGCCCTGTTTAGTGATTTGTGTATGAATTTCTGTCCCTTCACCAAGATTCTCTTTTTTTTAAATTTTTTTATTGGATCTTTTATTTACATTTCATATGTTGTCCCCTTACCCCATCCCCCACCCACCCGGGAACCCCCTATCCCCTTACCCCTCCTCCTTCTTCTCTGTGGATGTAACCCCTACCTACCCCCCCACTCCCACTTCCCCACCCTCAAAATTCCCACCCTCTGGGGCATCCAGCCTTCATGAGGTCAAGGATCATTTAATTGAAGATTGCAGCTACATATTAGCTTATGTTGTAAGTATTGATTGCATGGGAAATGTATGGCAAGTAAGATTGGTGCTTACATTGGTCTAACTTTTTTTTTGAACATGAAATGCTTTTTTATAGCATGTTTTACAAGGGGAGGGGTTAAGAGGGGCCAGGTGGTGGAAAAGTACAGAATCTTCTTGGCCTGTGCCTTGAAACATGTCATGGTCTATACTTCACCAAGATTCTCAAATACTGTTCTAGCATTCTCACGCCAAATTGTAAATTTTAGGTAAAATAAGATTATTTAACAAATACATGGCAATAGGAATTAGTTTGAGACTACATAATCTACCATCAGTTGACATTGAGGATAGATTTGAAAGATTTAGGATGAACTTGCCTCTTCAAAACTTACATTGGTAAATAACTCTTTAATAAGATGCATTCATCCCATCTCAGAATACTGAATCTATATTTAAACTGACACTGTTTTCCTACTCCAGCTAGTGAAGACTAGTGGCCCAAAATGTTTGAAGTACTTACCAAATGAGCCTTCATAATGAACTAAAAAAATGGTGAATGGTGTAATTGAAAATTTGGGTCATATTTTCCAATGAAAAAGAAAAATAAGTACAAAACATTGAGCACAATGGAAGTGGCAAAGTTTAAGGAATAAATGTGGGGTAAGTTTCAGAGACATTATAAAGTCATGAAATAGAGCTGCCACTTCAGTACTTGTTTGAAAATGAAGTGGAGAAAGTCCTTTGTTGTAGAAATATTTAAATCCCAGCCCAAGGTTTCTACCCTGCCTTTGGTAATTGAGTTCCAGGATAAAAAACACACTCACAGCATTTATATTTACAATAAGTCTTAATCAGCATAAGAGCTGGGCAGAACTAAGCCACCATGATATTAGAATCTGATTTCCTATTGATAACCCTGAATTCATACTATGTTTCATCTGGAGTTGCTCTTACCTCTAATTAGGCAGCCCTCAGGGCCATGCTCTCTTGGCTCTTAACCCATGGCCACTTCTCCTTCCCCCTTCCCTGCACCTTCATTACTGTTTTCAGTGCTAGACCTGGATCAACTTCCTCAGGCAAATTGAAAAGACCAATACCACAGGCAGATGAATCAGACAGCATGTATAATCAGGAGTTCCTTTTATTACAAAGGTATGACACTAAACATATATAATGACATATTTGTGACTTTCTACAATGTCAGATTTTATTGATTAGTAATAAATTTAAAGTTTGTCATCAATATTTTTAAGAATTTTTTTCCAAGTAGATCCAATTTCACTTAATAACAGGCAAATTACATAGACAAATTCTTTGTTTTATATTTTAGTTATTATTTTAAGTTTATGTATTAATATTTGTCTATATGTATGTCTGTGTAGCACTTGTGCATGTAGCAGGATATTTATTCAGATACATTCTATTTGCACTAGAGTCAGGGATTAGGCAGTAGGAGTAGCAGTGGAACTAGGAGAAGAGAGGAAGGGGAGGGGAGCAAAAGAGAAAGAGGAGGAGAAGAAGGATGCTATCAGCCATGGAGAACCACAGATAGATCGAAAGCTGTCCTGGGTAGCAACTTCTATCAAAAGGTTAGATATTGGGTAACAACTCTAATTGTATGGGCATCTTGATGATTGAGCATTTCTAAATATATAAATCCTTTAGATAATCATTAAGCTTTAAGAGTCTCATTTTTACTAGGTACTGTGAAGATGGCAAATATTGTCTGGGGTCCAGCCTAGCTTTGTGGATGAAGCATGGTAGATTGACAGCGCTATCCCCCACACTGGCATCTTGTGGGTGCCAGGGACTGCCATCTACCTAGCTGGAGCTCCGGTCAGAGCCAAGGAACAGTGAAAAACGTGGCAGCTGCCTGGGAACAAGCCAGATTGGCTGCCATTTTCTTAATAGCACGCCAATATGTGCACAGAACCTGAGGCTGTCAGAAGAATTCTTTAGATTCCCTGGGACTGGAGTCACAGATTTTGTAAACAGTCATGTGAGTTCTGGAAATTGAACATAGGTATTTGGAAAAAGTGCTCAGTGCTCTTAAATACTGAGTCATCACTCAGGGCACAAGACAGGTTTTTAAAATGCCAATCTCAATTACTAGTATTAACCTTCCATCTCAATGTAGTCTGTTTTGGTCAAGGTAAACACTTTAAAAGAATCTATCACCTTCAGAGTATATTGGAAATGAAATATCTGTGTCCACAAGTGGAAGGTTGAGTGGAGCAGGGCAGAGATATGTAATATTTCTACTTAGATCAGAGAAGTAATTTCATCATCTGGTAACACAAATGTATAAAAAATGGTTACATGTGTCATACCATACAAGTCTTAGCTCTAGACAGAAATTACTGACAGTATAAAGAAAAACTTTACATACTGACAGAAATGTCAAAATTAAATACTGGCAATTTTCTCCCAATATTGTAAGAAAATCTAAATCTCTCTCTTCATCCATAAGCTGTGTTGTCATACACTAACAATATAAATTTAAGTTATGGCAAATAAATATAGATATGGAGCTATCAGCTCAATTTTTCTTTCCAGGTATCATAATCCACCTGTCTTTCACGTCTGTCCACTAATTGTGATAACACAATACTTTCCCATTTGTAGAGCACCAATTTCATAAATTCCAGTGACAGAGGATGTTCAAGTAATTTTGACCTCTAATTTCAATTTTTGTTATGCTGATATTGAAAATCAGAGATAATTATATCAAATCAGACAAAACTTACATTTGATTTTAGAAGTCCTGAAAAATATCATTCATTATTGGAAACAGAAGATATAAGTAGAAAGTGAAGCTATTACTTAAAAAAAGATAGAGCCTTAAATTTTTGGAAAAAGAGTGTTGAACACTAGTAGATAATGTGCCAAGCTTATGCAAAGCTCTGAAGTTTGATCCTTGAAAGTATAGAAACAAGAAAAAAAAGAGAAAAAACAGACAAACAAAAAAACCTCAACAAAATTATATATCCTGACTATGACATACTTTATTTCCTTAATCAAATTTCATTCAGGATTATTAACTTCTTTCATGATACTGCACTTTTTCATATAAAATCATATTTATCAAAATAATCTTTCAGTGAACAAGCACCTACCCACCAGTCTGTACATCTGAGTATGTATAAGAGCTAAAGTCACTCTCAGTACTTAGTAATTGTCCATCCACCATTCCTTCACTTGCTTATTGGCTATAAACAAATTCCCAATAACCTATGATGTCCTCAGATACAACATTTATGGGCAGTTTTCACAAGAGTACTGAGTAATTTTTTAAAAAAATAAAAAAAAACCCAGATATTCACAGTAAATGAGACTGACTAACCCCCCCACACATACACACATGCATATACACACTCACATGTGTTTGTGTGTGTGTTTGTGTGTATGTATGTGTGTGTATAAATGGCCTGATACTTTAAAATGAATTGTGTGATAATTGTGTGGTAACAAATTTTTTCTATAAAGTTTTGTATCTCAGTTCTCTGTTTGAGATATATTGGTAGAAACAAAAGCAGAACACTAGAACTAAAAGCAAAATGTGTGTCAGACATCCATATTTTATTTAAGGAATAGCTAAATTGATTTTTAAAAAGGGATCCTTCAAACTAGCAGAAAAATAAAATGCAAATATTTCCTTTGGTAAATAAAAGGCAAATTGACACATTAGATGGTTTTTGCAATCACAGAATTAATGCAGAATTCTCTATTTCATTATTTATAAAAGCACAACTCTTTGCAGGACAGGCATGTAAAAGTATATTTTAAAAAAGCAATCTTAATATTAAGAAGTGCATCTTGAAAATCTATATCATTGTAAGTTCATTATTTAAACAATCAATTCCTAAACCTGGTAGTGAAGCAACAAATAATCTCTAGGTCCATCCCCATCTACCACAAAAAAGGCAGGCTAGCATTGCAAATGTTTTTCAGCTTGAGGAAATTTTAAGCCCAGAGGAGCATTGGTTGATATGATTATCTCATTCTTTCTCTGAAGCCAAGTCTAGTCTTTATGCAGGATTCTAATGCATTTTTTGCCACTATTGCCAAGATGAGAACAACATTATAATAGGATGTTAGTGAAGTTAGAGGGTACTGAAAAAGAGAGGAAGTACTCAGTTACTCAGCTTTAATGTTGGTTTTCAACACTCTGTGTGGTAACAAACATCTTTCCAAATTTGCTGTGTTCTAAATCCATTCTACAAAATAGTCTAGGAATAAGGTTACAAAATAATCTTAAAAGTCAAAGATAATATCTATCATAAAGAACCCTGGCAAGAAGTAGTCATGAATGGAGGAATAATGTGATATATAAAATATAATCATATATTTCAGTAAACTTTACTTGTTTTGATATTTAATATAAGTTTCGGACTTTAGTAATTTCTGAACATTGAAATGTTGGTACTATTTCAAGGCTATTCCCTGCAAATTGGTGAAACACTTTGTCAAAAAGAAAAAAACAGATTCTAAAGTAAAAGTGACACTCCTCCATTTCTGATGTGAGCGCAAACTTGTACATCACTTTGGAAATAAATTTGATGGTTTCTCAGAAAACTGAGAATAGTTCTACCTCAAGACACAGACTCTTGGGCATAGACCCAGAAAATGTTACAACATCCCACAAAGACACTTACTCAACTATGTTCATAGCAACTTTATTCATAATAGTCAGAAACTAGAAAAAGCTAGATGTCTCTAAACTGAAGAATGGATAAAGAAACTGTGGTACACATATGCAATGAAAAACAAAGATATCATGAATTTTGCAGGCAAATGGATGAAACTTGAGAATATCATCCTGAGTGAGGTAACCCAGTTCCAAAAGGACATGAATGATATGAACTCAGTTATAAGTGAATGTTAGTCATAAATACAGGTACCATGATATATTTCACAGACCCAAATAAGCTAAACAAGAAGGAAGACCCAAACAAGATAGCTTGAATCTCAATTAGAAGGGGGATTAAAATAGTCAGAAGAGGCAGATGGAGGGAAGAAACTGAGAGGCAGGGGGGATGGAGAAGGGAATGAGGGGGGGTTCAGGATCAGGTGTTGAGAAGGTCAGGAGAAACGGCTAGATGGCCATGAAAATGAATGGAAGTCTGCAACTGACAGGTATGAGGAGGTAAACCTACGGTGATGGAGAAACCCAAGAATCAATGGGGTGACTTTAGCTGTGACTCATAACATTGGGGATATGGAACCTGATAAGATCACCTCCTTAAGCTTGGCAATGACCCCAGTGGAACAATAGAGACACCAACCCACCTGCAAAACTTTCAACCCAAAATGTATCCAGTCTACAAGAAATGCAGACTTAGGGGACGGAACAGAGTCTGAGTGTATGGTCAATCAATAACAGGCCTAACCTGAGACTCATCCCATTGGCAAGCATCAATCCCTGACACTGTTAATGATCTCTGTAATGCTTGCAGACAAGAAAATGTTGGCCTGTGAGAGGCTCCACCAAGCAGCTGACTCAAATATAGAAACCTACAGCCAAAGCATGGCTGGAGCTTGGGAACTCTTTTGGAAGAATAAAAGGAAGGATTGCAAGTCCTGGAGGAGATAAGAACTCCACAGGAAGACAAGTAGTGTCAACTAACCTGGATCCTTGGAGCTCTCAGAGTCTGAACCACTAACCAAAGAGCATATACCAGGTGGACCTTGGCCTCCCTGCACATGTACAGCAGATGTGTAATTTGGTCTTCATGTGAGTCCCAAACAACTAACTGCCTGGGCTAGTCCAAAGCTGTTTCCTGCGTGTAGGATATGTTCCTCTAACTTTGCTGCCGTATCTGTCCTCAGTGGGAGAAGAAGCACCTAGCTTTGAAGAAACTTGAAGTGCCAAGGTGGAGGGATACCCAGGTAACCCCCACCTGCTCAGAGGAGGAGATAGGGGATGGGAGAAGGGTTTGGGAGGGATGGTGACTTGGGAGGGGGACAGTGAGAAGAATGTAAATAGAAGAATTAAAAAATGAAATTAAATTTTAAAATGTGACAAATGATTGTCAGATATATATGTTCTAGTTCTTTAGGTCAGGAAATTAATATCATGATAGGTCTGTATTTAATGGGAGAGAAGCGGTTAGAAAACAATGGCATAAATATTAGGAAAACTAATGGTATAGGCTAAGTATATTAATTAGGGATTTACTGCTGTGAACAGAAACCATGACCAAGGCAGCTTTTGTAAGGATGACATTTAACTGGGGCTGGCTTGTAGGTTCACAAGTTCAGTCCATTATCATCAAGACAGGAATATGGATAAATATTTCTAAAGTCATTTTTAAAAAGTCATATGGAAGCAAACTACTGTAAGAGAGCCTTTACTGTATAAATATACATATAAACATTTTTCAAATAGGGTTAGCTAGTAACAAGACAATGATTTTCCCACTGGACACAATAGCCTAACAAATATGTAGTCCAGTGCTAGAACTTGGTTGTCCCTTTTGAATTTACTTTCTAGAGACGTCTCATACATTCTAACCTATTACCAACCTTCTTGGTTCCTATACAGAATTTAAAAGTAAGACCCTATTGCTGAAGTCAGCATTTGCTTAAGTCAAAGAATAGAGATAAATTTATCTTGCATTGACTTATAAGCTTAATTATCCCATGTTTCTTACTGGATAGCTTTTCATAGTGCTGGAATATATGAAGCATGCTACCACAGGAAAAAAGTAACAACCACTTTTGTCAAGCTTGGAAATCCAGTGATTAAATGACCATCCTGCCAATAAATTTCAACTGTTATAATAATGACATGCCTATCATGAGGATAACCAACATTTTTAATTGGATTTATGTCCTAAAATGAAACCTATAACTGACACTGTTTTCAGGAGTACGATCCTGTTCCTAAACTACATGTGTACCTACCACTATTACTTTGGTAATTCATAATTTAATTCAACTTGCAATAACTAATGATCATATATATGGATTAGTGTATCCACAAACATTCTTCAGAGACTAGAAAAATAGGCATACACATATATAAAATGAGCAGGTATAGTTTATTTTTTAAATGGGAAGGCAGTGATTTCTTGGTTATATTATATGAACTAATGTATGCACTTTTCAGATTTAGTACATATTTTATTTTCTGTGTAAAATTATGTGGCATAATAATAATGATAACATGTCATTACACAGTATCGCTGGCAACATTAGCTAGTGCTTACTCAACACTTTCTAACAGGAAAGCAGCAAACTGCAAGAGACTGAACCGTATCTGCCTCTATTCCCAACAGACTCACGATCAACTTTCTCTCACGAAAATAGCCAGGAAAATTTTATTAGTTCTCTTTAAAAAAAAATGTAATTAGAGCAAAAAATAAAAATAAAAAAGGAACCTGAACATTAGTAACAGGTGGAACAATCTGAAGCAGCAGCAGAAGCAGTGGGAGATTTAATTTAGTTGATTTTCTGTGGTTGTTGATTGTTAACTAGTCTCATGGTGATGGAAGCTGCACATTTTTTCCAAAGTACTGAGAAACTGCTGGAGGTCTGGTGTTCCAGACAGCAGTGCGAAACAAGCCAGGGGTCTGGGGATCTTTGTACCATCCCAAGATCTAAGTGGGATGTCCTTTTGAAGGTTGTGCAGTTCTCAATCATATGTGTGACAAAGACTGACAAGCAGGAAGCTTATGTACTCAGTGAGAATGTATGTTTGTCTTCAAGGGACGTTTCATTTTGAAGACCTGTTGTACCACCCTCTTACTGAAGGCACTGCTTCCCCTGTTGAAGTTTGCTAGGGATTGCAGTAGGTTTAACTCAATTCAAAGCTTCTTTTATAAAGCTTTTTTTTTTAAAGAAGAAGAAAAACACAAAAACAGAAGATCCACAGGAGGTGGTGGCTGTCTTCTAGATGTTGATCCTGGGGGACATGCTGACCATGACTACAACCTTTTAGTTGCAGAAAACCCTAGGAGTAATGATAATGTGATCATTTTCAAGTGTATGCATTATTATATCAAGGTGTTAGATATCTTGCATGATTTCTCTCTTCTGTGTTTAGGTTTTCTATGCCACTCTTGCTGTGGAACTGAAGTGTATATAGAAAATAACTTTGACTGTATGAATCTTTATGACATTTGTGAAATGATTCCATTTGGTGTATGCGTAGTGTAATATTTCTGCAGGCATTATCCAAAATCCTCCACAGACAAGGCTTTCATCCTCATTAGATGCGTCAGCTGACCATCTGCGACTGTTCTATTAAATTGCTGCCTGAGTTTTTGCATCCAGTTACTTGCACTTTTTAGAGCATATTCTCTACTAATGTTATTCGAAACCAATTTTTACTTCATAGAGGTGTTTTATGCAATGACAATTAAAGTTTTTCTTCCACAAAAAATAATAATAGTATACACAGTAAAGTTGATAGGCTCCATAAACCTATGACGATGGTTCTTTCCATGGATTCATGATCATTAAATATTTGAAACAGTGATACAGAAAAAAAATTCATGATATGCATTAATGCCTTTTGTGAGCTTACATGGGGAAGGATAACAATAAAGACAATGTAAGTAATGAATCATGATTACAAATTGCTAGCACCAATGTACAATGTATATTTTATGATTTTTTTCTTTGATCATTTGTGGCTATTCCTTGAAAAATATAGTCCTCACTGAAGAAATGCATAAAATAATATAGACAACAAATACTATTTGGACTTTAATCAATTTGTTGTACTGTAGTTTCACTATTTGGTAGTAAACATTCTCGTAATACCTCTGACAATGCTCTCAATAGTAAATGTATGTAGAATGGAAATTCTTAACAACACTAAAATAGGTTATTCATGACCTTAGATGTTATATAAATTTCAGTTTTATCTATGAGTTAGATTCTTACAAGGCAGTGGTCATGGGAGCTAAATGCTCCAGGTTTGAAATTTATAAACAATGCTTTATTGGACTCTCATCCATTTGTCATATATGGCTGTTTTTGAAAGCAGGCTTATAGTATGGGGAATTATTTTTCTAAAGAAAATAAAACTCTGATAGCAGTAAGGTTTAAACAATAAAAGGACTACTTAGAACAGCAGTCCTGTAGGTAAATAAAAAATGAAATTTCAGACAATATCTATGAGCTTTGTGAGATTCAGAAAACTTATGAGTGTATTGGTAATACTCAACTCAATCCTATGTGTTTTCTAAAAAATTAAAAAGTAGTAGTTTATAGTTGGCTATTGAGATTCCTGTGAATCTTTGACCTCAAATGCTCTACAAGTGCTGTCAAATGTGTATTCAAGAATTCTTAGTAAAACTTGTGACTGAAAAGAATGATTGATTAGGATTCCAGGAATGTAGACAGGTTGGAAGTTTTCCAATTTCAAACCTTTTGAAATTATTCATGGTGAATATTTATTACCTTAAATACTTTTTCTGAGTTTGCAACCAAAATATTTTGAAAGTGTCTTGAAACAACAGTTTCTTAGTTCAGTTAATATATGAAGTCAATGAAAGAAGTTCCACATTGGGACTTGGTGATGTGCCACACCATGGCAAACCTCCATCTTTATGTATAACATCTGGTTCCATAACAAATTCTCTTTTATTTCTTTGTGGTGAAGTTTATGTTTTACTCTCAAAATAATTAACGTTTGAGTAGTAAGAACAAATAGAGAATCATTTTAAAAATATAAGGACAGAAATTAATTAAAATTTTAGTCAAATTAAACAAAAAATATTACAAAATCTGAAGTGTAACATAAAGGAAGTGAAAACAACTAATACTGAAGTGCGAGAATTCAGAATTATGGTTTAAGGCTATACTATATGTAAATTTGTAAGAGAGAAAATTGATACTTTAGAAACAGGATTATAGGAAAAACATAGGCTATCAAACTTTAATAGAAAATTGCAGAGCAAAAATCTTTAACAAGGAAAGGCAATCTAAAAAGATCCTTTTTAATAGTGAGTTAGAGGTTGAAGCCTTTTTAGTGGAATCATTCTATAAGGAGGCTTTAGTGGTTGCTTTAACATGAAACTGACTTGTCCAGTATGGAGATCAGAGAAAACCTTTGGAGAAACAAACTATCCTCATGGTGAATTCCCGAGATACCTGTATTCAGAGCCAAGCAGGATCCACTTTTTGGGCTGAATTTTCTCATATCTTATAAAGACTTTCCAGATAGTACAGAGCCAGTTTTCTGGTCCTATGGAAAACTAGTACAGTTCTTGGTGGTGATCTGGGAGTATTAATGTACATCACTGTGGGAAGTAACTGCATCTAGGGCTGTCAAGAGCACATTTGCCTCCTTGGACTCTGAGGAAAATAACATGGTCATTCTCACATTGAAATAATTCTTTTCTAAGTGATTCATCATTTTTTTTAATTATCATTTTATTCTTTTAGATTTCAAATGATACACCCTTGCCCAGTTACCCCTTCACAATGCCCCTATCCCATCCCCCGTCTCCCCCATCCTCCACCCACTCATCCACACCTGCCTCACTGCTCTAGCATCACTCTATGCTGGGGCATCAAGCCTCCACAAGATCAAGGGCCTACCCTCCCTTGATGTCAGATAAGGTCATCCTCTGCTGTATATGTATCTGGAGCCCTTGTGCCCTCTTATGTATATTCTTTGGTTGGTGGTTTCATCTCTGGGAGCTTTGTATGGTCCGGTTTGTTGATACTGTTCTTCCTATGGGATTGCAATCCCCTTCAGTTCTTTCAGTTTTCCCCCCAGCTCTTCTAGTGAGGTTCCCCAACCGATTATTACTGAATATCTGCATCTGTCTTGGTCAGGTGCTGGTAGAACCTCTCAGGGAACAGTCATACTAGGCTCCTGTCAGCAAGTGCTTCTTGGCATCAGCAATAGTGACGGAGTTTAGTGTCTGCAGATAGGATGGATCCCTAGGTGGGGCAGTCTCTGGATGGCCTTTCCTTCTGCCTTTCTTCCATTTTTGTTCCTGTCTTTTCTTTGGGCAAGAACATTCTGAATTAAAAATTTTGAGATGGATGGGTGGCCCCATCTCTCAACTAGGGGCCATTCTTGTCTACTAGAGGTGGTCTCTACAGGTCTATCTCCCCTTTGTTGGGTATTTCTGCTCAAAGACATACGTAGTATGTAATCACTCAAAACTGCTTGTTAGGTTTTAAACCTTACAAATGCATGGAAGAATTCATAAATCCTTAGAGGAAAGGTATAGAATGAGGAACTGGAAATGATGGAATGTTGCTTAACATACTATACACACTGTTTGCTGGACATGGAGAATTCAACCTTGAGTTATCCCAGGAAACTTTCCCTGCTGCTTATCTTTCATAGTGCTAGAAAATACTATTCAGGCTATGTAGGAAAAAAATAATGATTTCCTTATCCATTAATAAGACTTAAAGTCTACAATAATAACCTGCCAGGTAAAATGCACTAACATTGCAATTGTACCAAGAATATTTTTGTGAGAAACCAACCACATTCTTAACTAGAATGGATGCTAGTTCCACAGGAGAGAATTCAGAAATGGTACTACAAACATGGTCAACAAACTTAGCTGTGGAATTTAAGATCCTAGCAGAGAACACACTAACGTTACTTTTCTAAATGTCCATTTGGGCAAATTCCCTTTTAGATAGTTTTGTTTATGTCCCTAAGTATATGTTGCTGATTTTTTTTTTGTTTTGTTTTTTTGAGACAGGGTTTCTCTGTTTAGTCCTGGCTGTCCTGGAACTCACTCTGTAGACCAGGCTGGCCTCGAACTCAGAAATCCACCTGCCTCTGCCTCCCAAGTGCTGGGATTAAAGGCGTGCACCACCTCTGCCTGGCTTGCTGATTCTTTTCATAGATAACAATCTTATTGCAGTTGATGTTGTTTGCACAAAGTTGATTAACTACATAAAATACTGTGAATAAACAAAATCATTACTCAGACATGGTTAGAACATCTAAAACTCCCCAGACTTGGGTCAAGCAATATTTTTTAACAGGGTTGTAGAAACTAAGTAAAAGCTAGAAGACAGGGAGAAATGCTGTAGAATGTCTTTATAACATGGCCTCCTACAGTTATGGTTGAATGTGTACCCCTCATAAGATTGAGCACAGATTCAAGTAAGGAAGAAGGAGGGCTTCTTAATATTCCAAATCTACCCACACACATCTTACTGACATAGATGGCTACTAGGGAAGAAAGTGTCCTGTTTCCTTAGAAATGTGGTCACTGGTAGGAATAAACAGAACATATTTCAGAATAATGAAATAACATACAACAAACTCAGAGCCAGCATCATGGAAAATAGAAAGAAACTCAAAACATTTTCATTAATATCAGGAACAGGACAAGGAAGTTTATTCTTTCTGTCTTATTCACTACAGTATTAGGAAACTTAGGAAAGCAACAGGAGTGAAAGACATGGAGGTGACACAAGTTTGAAAGGCAGAAGTCTATTTTCTTTGGAATATGACATGATTCTATGAATAAAAGTCCTACATATGTCATCAGAAACCTCATAATGCTGATAATTACTTTCAGCAAAGTAGCAGTATAAACAAATTAATAAAATATTATGTCCTGAAATAACAAATATTTTGAGGATCAAACCAGAGAAATAATATTATTTATAAAATATATATTATATATTATACATATTACATACATGTTCTACAAGATATTACATATGCATATATGTAATCACCAATAATATCCTTCACACAAATTAAAAAATACAGTTGTAAAATTATATGAAGACAATTAAGACTCACTGTAGAAAAAAAACTTAATAATAAATAAAGTATAGGAAGTATCGGCATGCCAGGTTTCAATTTCTACTATATAATAGCTGAAGTATCAAAACTGTATCATATGGTGCTACTCTGTTATATCTGTATTAACAACACTTCAGCAGAAAAAACCTTCACAAATCCTCAAATTGCTAATGGCTTGGGTCAGCACAGGCTTGCACTTTAGAAATATCTTTAAAAATTTAAAACCAAGTAGCACTCTGAAATGAAAAACAAAATACAATGACAAAAGGCAAAGGACATGCTTCTGTGGAACTCTGTGTTCCAGAGCCGACAACAGTATGCACTGAGTCCTTTGAACATATGATATAACATTCAGCATAGTGTTTTTATAGCATTCCTGAGGTAACAAGTAGGTTTCTGATCCTTGTGCCTGTTACTGTGGCACTTTATTTTCTGTTGTGTTGCCTTGTCTCAATATGATAGTTTTTGTTTATCTTATTATATTTCATTTTGTTAATGTTTGGTTGTTGTTTCTTGGGTGTTTTCTAGTGAGAGAAAGAAAGAGCGCAGATCTGGAGTGGAGGAGAGTTGGGGAGGAGCTGGGAAGAGTAGAAAAAAAGAGAAACTGTAATCATGATATAAATAAAAAAGAATGGAAATGAAAAACTAGGAAAAATCGATTTTTGAATGCCAGCAGCCTGGCAAATATGCGCACATACGTGATTGGAGGGTTGTGCTGGCTCACTACCACAGACTGGGGGTTGGTAGTATGATTAGTCAAGTTAGTGCAGCAGGTCCTGCTCAGAGAAGAGGATTTTTTTCAATAAAAAAATAAAGTAAAACATCATTTTGTAATGAAAAACAAAATACAATTCCAAAGGACTCACAAACAGACAAACAAACATAAACAAAGGACAAAACACACCCTTTTGGATTTATCTGATGGAGGATGGCTAAAAATCTGCATGCTGTTTTGTATACCTTATACAGCTCATGCAAATCAAGGGATCAGAGCAAAGTATAGATTACATATTCAAAGAAAGTTCTTTCCAATTCACTAGTTTATTGTTGAATCTGGGCAAAATTTCAAATAAAAACACACTAACAAATAACATATACCTAAAGACACTAAAGCACTGTCATAGCAGTCAAAATAGAGCACCTTTTGAGATCACAGGAAAAAGGTTTTGTTATTCTATACCACTGTATACACTGTAGCTCTATATGTAAAAACAAGCCATGTTTCTACAAGTTGGCACTTCACATACCTGAATTTTCTCTGTCCACTACTCTTTCTTAAAGCCATTTGGGAAACATCTTTTGTTTATTATAACTATCATAGCATCACAACTCATTCTTATCTGATCTTCTTATCCATTCAGAAACTGGGAAGTACACACTACCACAGTCTCTTGTGTCTTTTCTCTGCTGATATGTTAACTCTCAAGTGCTTTTATCCCTTCACATCCTGCAGGACATGGCAGATTCCAAGACACCAATTTAACTTCCCCCATGAATGCTATTTTTATCTAACATCCATATAAAGACATAAATGTTCTTTTTATCTGATTGCCATTACTCCCACACACCAATAATTCACAATACTGTCAGCTCTTTGAAATGTTAATGTTCACCCTGTAAGAGAACAAAGTTGAAGTGGCAAGGTAGATTGACAGCTCAAGAGGAGGGGCACTGCAGCTGACACAATACAGGACAGGACAAAAGAACCAGGTCCTAATTTCTCATCTAATTCTTCAGAATCAAAGACTTGAGAGATGTATAGGCTAATGTTCTAATCTCAAAAAAATTGCAATACTTAATGTTCAAAAATCATGTCTGCCTATGAAACAAATGATAGACCTATGAGGGAGCTGACCTTGTTTGCTGCATTGCCTTACTTACCATTTCTAGGGTGGATGCATCCTTGGCTGCCTCTTCTTTGAGCAGGACCTGCTGCACTGACTTGACTAATCACACTCCGAACCCCCAGTCTGTGCTAGTGAGCCAACACAACCCTCCAATCACACATGCCTGCGTGTTTGCCAGGCTGCAGGCATTCAAAAATCTTTTTGAAAGCTAATGACAAAAGGCAGACTGCCATGAGCTTTAAGCTGTCCCATTGCTAGTAAAAAAGAGGAGGTTCTTCATAAACCCCTGTGTAAATTGATCAGAAATAAATTCAAGGTGCTTTCTGGGCAATGGTGACTACACAATATTCATTTATATTCACCTTTAGATCTCTATACAAAGGAAAGAAAAAGTGCTTAGGAAAAATGTAACTCAAAGTAGGGAAAGTCCAAAAACACCAGATTCTTATAGTACTATCAGGAGAAATCACTAAGGAATAAAAGATGCTGCCTTAACAACATTCTGCATTAATCAGGTTTTACTTGATTAGATATATTTTTAAACTTTTAAAAATTCAAAAAACCAGTACCCAACCCCAGAAAACCAAGAGAAACAGGGACTCCCAGGAGCTTGAACTCACGCAGCATCCCAGGTAAAAATGAATCACCCGTGATGCCTTCTGTTAGAAGTTCTAATCCAGATGGGCCAGAAGCCAGGATCCTCGCCCTTACCCTCACCCCCTACCTTTTCCCACCTGCACAAGGTCCCCTGAAGCTTGGCAACTGCAAGATCCTGCTTGGCAACTGCAGATAGACTCAAAGCAGTGTACCATATCATCTGAAGAATAGCAGGGAGACCATAACTCAAGCAGTGTACCATATCTTCTGAAGAATAGCAGGTTGCAGTCCTCCTCGCCCCCATGAATAACTAGGACCCGCTGGTCGGGTCAAGTAGCACCCAAACGTGGGGCTCGAGGCACGGACCCCTCCAGACCGACCCTCATTGAGAGGATGTGCGCACGACTTCAAGATTGAGTGAGACAGAGATCGTCGCCCGAGACCTGTCATCCACGGAACCAGGTTGATGCTGCCATCAAGAAGATGGTTGAAGTTCATTACCATCAGCTGAAAATTGAAGAGGATCCAGAAGTGACTCCACAGGAGACTGACACAGCTGCCAGCTCCCCTGCCTCCCCCTACGATCGACCCCTAGACTTCCACGCCCTCCAGAAGGGTTCCTGGTATGCCTGGCTTTGCCCTCGTTTCTCTCGCTAGAGAGCTTGGCCTCTTGATCACCACAACAAAAATTGGCTTTTTCCTAAACCAAGGTCACCCTTGATATGGCCACTAACATTGGGGAGCCTTCCTTTATGACAATATTACACCCCAAACTGACAAATGGTTGGTAACTTGAACATTTACAAGAGACTAGGATGGCTGTGAGTTAGCCCAATGATGGGATTATTGTAGGTCCACTTCCCAGGGGCCCACCCAATGCAGCCGAAAAGGAGTGCATGGTGTTGGGAGTGGGTGCAGCCTACATGGCCTAAGACAGGGCTCTCACCCTCCTTTCACCCACATCGGAGTCCCTTGACGTTGCCCATCGTCGACAGCCTAAAGCCTTCGACCATCGATGTGACTCGTCTCACATCAGTGTTTTGGGGTTGTGAACTTGTCTAAGACCCCCCATAATTAGACATCCAAATTCAAAATTTACATAGTTGGGATTGATCATAAGACGCCTTCTCTAACTAAACAGAGAAGGGGGAGATGCCAGAAGCCAGGACCCTCGCCCTTATCCTCACCCCCTACCTTTCCCCACCTGCACAATGTCCTCTGAAGCTTGGCAACTGAAAGATCCTGCTTAGCAACTGCAGATAGACTCAAGGCAGAGTACCTTATCTTCTTAAGAATAGCAGGGAGACTATAACTCAAGCAGTGTACCATATCTTCTGAAGAACAGCAGGTAGATCATAATTCAAGGCAGTGTACCGTATAGACCATGACATGTTTCAAGGCACAGGCCAAGAAGATTTTGTACTTTTCCACCACCTGGCCCCTCTTACCCCCTCCCCTTGTAAAACATGCTATAAAAAAGCATTTCATGTTCAAAAAAAAAAGAAATTAAAAAAAAGAAAAAAAAAGAAAAGAAAATATATCTCACACATTAAAAAAAGAAATAAACACTAAATTCACTTTTCAAAAAAAATTTCAAAAAACCAAAAATAAATAAATAAATAAATAAATAAAATAAAATAAAATAAAATAAAATAAAATAAAATTTCCTAGGAGTTCATGTAAATGAAATCCTTACCATGAACATAATATTTGTTGCTTAATGAAAGCATTGGTTTACCATTCAGTTTTTCCTCATGTTCTAAAAAATTGTTGCTATGAGATACTCATATATTTATATGTTTGTTTGTTTTTTATCTCAATCTTACTCATTAGAATTAACTAGACTGGAAACTCACTTTGTAGACTTGGCTGGCTTTGGACTTAGAGATTTACCAGCTTCTGCTTCTTAAGTGCTAGAAATGAAGTCATATTCGACCACGATTAGCTAGATTTTTTAAAATTTAATCATGTATGTATATTTTACTCTCTGTCTCCATTTCTGTCTCTGTCTATCACTCATTATTTGTCTATCTTTTTACCCCAGTGTGTGTGTGTGTGTGTGTGTGTGTGTGTGAGCACATGTGTAGAGGTAATTTCATGTATTTTTGAAATTCCTGTCATCAAGCGAATAAAATGAAAAAAATTAAGGGTGCTTTGAGGATTAATATGGATAGAAACAGCAGGTGTTTCATGAATATATTCATATATAAGTACAATTTATATGGCATTGACAAATAATATGGAAGACAGAGTTACAACTGGACATCTCTTTTTCCAAGTGGTCTTTCTAGTAAGAAGAAATGGTAACACCTACAAAACTCATGGAAAAATTGGAAGTTGAGCTCATACCTACTTAGAGCCCACCCCAACCCACTACCCATGTTCTACCATCTTTGGCTCAAGAATATAGTCCACATACTACTAAAATACAAAAATATACACCAAGCCACCTACAATTCCTTTGATCTAAAATAGTATATCTTGCCTGAAAGATATGCAACTTCAATGCTGATACAAAGCCTGTGGGAGTAACCAACCAACCAATATCTAATTTGACTTAAGGGCTACTACATGAGTTAGAAACAAATATAAAGACACATTATACAGAGAGTGAGAGTTGTTGGAACACTCACCCCTAAACTTATTGACTCCATCAAATTCATCCTTTCAGTGCTAAGGTAACCATGGAGTTGGAGTCCAGGGAATAGAGTTATGATGGTTAGTATTTTTCTTTTCTTTTTCTTTCTTTCTTTTTGTTTGTTCTTGTCAGTGTTTTTCAACTTAACACAAAGTAGTCTCATCTCTGCAGATGAACTTCAATTGAGAAAATGACTCCATCAGATTGACCTGTAAGCGTGTATGAAAAAACATTTCCTTAATTAGTTATTGATGTGAGAGTACATGGGGTACTGTGCTATCACATCTAGGCAGTTCTTTCATGGGTTATATAAGAAAATAAGCTAGCAACTCAGTAGGCAGTGTTCCTTTGTTGTTTCTGCTTTAGGTCCTGCTACTTAGGAGAAAGTAAAAACCAAATAAACCCTTTGCTCCAGAAGCTGTTTTTCTTCAGAGTGTTATCAAAGCAAGAGAAATCTAACTAATACAAGCTGGAATTTCTTAGTGGTGGCAATTTTCATTAGGTGGTTTATGATGAGTGGATCTCATGACTGGTCAGTGTGCTTGATGTACGATAGCCTTGAGTTTTTACTTCTGGTACAGTATCTGAGTTAGGGGAGATTTCTGGTGTTCAAAAGGATGAAGTTTTTAGATTTGTAAGACTTACTCTTCATTTGTTTTTGATTTACCATATGGGTCCTGTAGCTGGTGTGTGTGTGTGTGTGTGTGTGTGTGTGTGTATAATTTACTTATCAACCTGTACCTTGTGTTTCAGGATGCTGAGATAGTGTGTGTTTACATGCAAAACCATAATGTAGCTACATTTTCCCTCAGCATAAGAAACAAAATGGAGCACACTGTTTTGTAAGATGCACTTATTTAGTGGAAGGAAAACTATGAAAATACAGTTTTATAAAAGAGAAAGGAACTTATAGACACAAAACAATTATCTACACAGAATATTTCAAAAATACTCACGATGTTAGTTCTCTTTTCACCAGAAAGTAAACAAATATAGCACATAGTATTTTGACAACCATCAGTGATAATAGAAGTCATCATGTAGAATGAAAACAAATATGTGTATAGGAGAAGCTTTGGAGGGAGTAAAAGAGAAAATTGAAGGGGCAAATGACATAGTTATACTATAATCTCCAAATAAAAGAAAAAAAATTAAAAGAGAATTTCTAAAGGAGTTTTCATTAAGATGCCTCAGAAGAAAAGGAAATCTGCTGCACAGGCTTACCATCCTAAATTGGCTCCCTGAAAAACTCATGAAAAAGGTAGAGAGGTACGAATTTCACAAAGTTACCCTCTGGCCTCTTCATTTATTCAGAAGCATACAGGTATTCATAAATACATAAATTCCAAAGACACATATACATTAGTAGTAGTATTAGTAATAGTAGTAGTAGTAGTAATAACAATAACAATAAAAATAAAAATTGAAATGGGTATTTCTAAAGAAATAATTATTGATGATATTTTTGAAGGTGCCCTGGATTTGTATCATTTGGTTATTTTATATCAGATATTTTAAAAAGGATTATTCATATTTTTCTTTAATAAATATAGCATAAGGATAAGGAAAATCAGTCATTTAAATTCTGGTCTAAAAAAAAATCTGTGGGATAGCATGAACTTGGATTTCCAAAACATGGAAGAAAAGACAGCAGAAACGGGGAGCTTTCTGGCCATCTAGCCAAATCATGTTCTGAAATTAATGAGATTACCTCTCTCAAAATACCTTGTGGTATCATAGGTCTTGAAAGAGATAGAGACAAAGAGAGACACATAGTGGGAGAGACAGAACAGATACAGAGAGATAGAGACAGGGACACACAGAGATAGAAAGAGAAAGAGACAGAAACAGAGAAACAGAGAAAGAGAGTGACAGAGAGACACAAAGACATGTAAAGAGAAACAGAGAAATAGAAAAACAGAGAGACACAAGATAATAGTGACATACAGAAAGAAGTACAGAGGCACAAATAAAGAGAGAAATGGAGAGAGAAAAAGAGAGAGAGATAAAAAGAGAGAGGGGGAGGGAGAGAGAGAGTGGTGATCAGATATTAAGAGCAGTTACTGCTTTATCAAAGAACCAGATTTCAGATCATAGCAACCATATCTTAAATTAAAAGGTTAATGAATATCTGAAGCTAATGTTCCCAGAGACTCAGCACTTTCTTAAAGCCTCTTTGGACACCTGTGCATGAACACACACATAAATAAGATAAACCAAAATAAAATACATATTTTCTTTAAAGGGGTGGAACTATAAAGATGAAGGTAGTAAAGCTGGTTGCAGCAAAGTTTAAAAACTCAACATGCTCTAAAAAACTCACATGGGACAATGAGAATATTAACTTCTGAATGTTGTTCTCTGACTTTAAAGCTCATGGTATTTTCCCCTTTCAAATTAAATCAATATGAAAGTATCGATAAAAGGAAGGAAATTATAGAGATTGACTTGTTCCTAATATGTGCATGTTCATGTGTAGCTACACATACACATGCACGTATAAACAAAAATATGTGCCCTCTTACAAACAAAATGATATCCTAAGATGTATTGTATCAATCAAAATCTGAAAGAATTTCATGTGTGTGATAGCTATTCTTGGTTGACACCTTGAGTACATTTGGAATTAACTAAAATCGAAAATTTGGGGACACTTTGAATAATTTTTGCTTACTTTAAAAAAGGAAGGTCCACTTTTAATCTGGATCTTTGATGTGGGAAAACACCCTTAATGTGTATATTTTAGGGGTGAAGATACAACTTTAAAACATAATTTAATACCAAGACCTGTCTTTAATATGAGATGCATCTTCTACTGGAAGCCTATATAAGGACATGGAAGAAGGATGATTTGGTTTTTGCCTCCTTGTTTTTGCCTGACTAGAAAAATCCATTCTTGAATTAGCATAAAATTCTGGTTCTTCATAATCCAGTTGTATACTAAAGTCCAGCTGAGATACCCAACCTCATAGACTGAACATGTACTGGATTCTTGTATCATCAATTCCTAGACAGTTGTTATTAGGTTAGTTGCCGTACAGCCTGTGAACCACAATAAATAATGCTATATATAATATTATATATTTTTTCCATAAATTCTGTTACTCTAGTGAGCCATGACAAATAAAATGAGACAACAGGTATATTATACCATTTTACTGATCCCAGCAAGTATAAGGTAGACGGTTGATTCCAGTTTCATTGTGCATAATTGGAAAAAGAAATATTTAAAACAGAGAATAAAGTTTACACACCAAAATTATTATTTTTTTTTGTTTTTTTGAGACAGGGTCTCTCTGTGTAGCCCTGGCTGTCCTGGAACTCACTTTGTAGACCAGGCTGGCCTTGAACTCAGAAATCCACCTGCCTCTGCCTCCCAAGTGCTGGGATTAAAGGCGTGTGCCACCACCGCCCGGCCAAAATTATTTTAATAACATAAGATGTCTTCCCCTTTGGATAGGACACAGAACACAAGAAAGGTCTCTGTCAGTCTTAATAAGATATCATGTTGCCATGGAATATCCTGTTCCCCTTGACCCACACGAGTCAACAAATCGATTGGTACTGAACTGTAAGTGACAGGTAGCAATGTCATTGTGTGCATATCTTTTTTTTTTTTTTTGCAGACTCCTAGTGATTTTTACTTTGGCTCTAAGGATTTTGGATCAAGTCTCTGCAGTCCTTTGAGAAGGACTTCCTGTAGAAAGAAACTTTTGGTAACCACTGAGATTTAGCACAGATTAAATGCTTAATTTTCAGTAATTAAATTTCCATATGATTTGAACAGCTTATTTTGCACTGGATGATTTTGAATCTACAAACTTTTGATCTTCAGGTCATAAAGAAGTGCATGCAGATCAGTGACTTATTGTCAATTAGACTTGTTATATATCAGGTATCATGTTGAGATAGGCCCTGAAGACACAAACAAGTAAAACATGAACTAGCAAAATATATTCTTGCCCTACTTGTCTTTTCACATAGCTGTACCTAGGATTTCCTGAGAATTAATTTTAATCATATCACCAATGAAGATCCAGGCATGTTTTAAGCTGACCATATTCAGTATACTTGATCACCTGGGCTCAGATATTTGAAGCACTACTACTTCTCTCTGAGGATCCATGAAGGAGAGCAGTAACATTTAATTGTTATGGTCCCATTTATTGATAACTTGAGCAAAAATAAAATATACATATATATGTATACATTATCTTTGAATATATATTAGTATATATACATTTTTATACCTATACTCACAAACACACAAATACACACAAGACACACAAAGACACACACATATGTAGAGATAAAGTTATACAGATAGATAGATGAAGAAAAAGAGAAAGAGAGAGAAAGAGAGAGAGAGAGAGAGAGAGAGAGAGAGAGAATTGAGAAGGAAGGAGAGAGTTTTGTTTAAACATGCTAAAGTGCATGCATATAAGCTAAGGGCAAGGGCAATTTTTGTGACTAGATTCTTGGTAGGTTCTGAAAATTGGTTTAAATGTCTCAAAATTGACAATTCAGTATTGAGTCAGTGTCACATTTCATAATTAAATTATAAATAAAGTGTAAGAATTTTGCAGTAGATAATAACATCCAACACAGAGATTCACAAATTAACAAGGTGTCAGGAAAAAAGAGATTGCAAAGTACTCAGTCATAATGGGAACATTGTACTATAGGCACACTTCCAAAGGCCTAGGAATCATAGCAGATAGAAAATAAAGAAATAGTTAATTATCCAGAGACAATTAATAACATTTTTTTTACTTTTGCACACATCAAGATATTTTCACATATGAAATTAAGACAGCTGTAACAGAATGCACAGAATGTAAGCATCCACTAGGTGGAAAAATATTGCTGCAATGATGAGTATTGATCACAAAGAACCACCACTAGCTGAAAGGCTATTAGTCATTGATAATTGCCAGAAGACTGAGAGGTAGTTTTCTCTAAGTGTGTGTTCCCCAGAAGGTAGATTAGGTGCTAGTCGACGGCTACCCCCGTAAGAAAAATAGCCAACAATAATTAAATTAGCTTGACTTAAAAAAATGAATCAAACATGGTGATGAATCATTTAATCTCAGGACTCAGAAGGCAGAGAAAGGCAGTTTCCTGTAAATGTGTGTTATCTAGAAGGTGAATTAGATGCTTTTAGATGGCCACCCATCTAAGAAAAATCATCAACAAAAATGATCTGTCCTCAGTAAGAGAAGAGGTACCTAATCCTGGAGAGATATGAAGTCCCAGGAAGTGGTGAGGTCTGATGAGGTGGGTTGGCATGGGGCGTGGGGACATTCTCCTAGAGACATGGAAGGAGGAATGGGATATGGGATGAGGAGATATCAAAGGGCATACCAGGAGGGAGATAATGGCTGAACTGTAAAAAAAAAATTAAGTATTTAATTTAAAAAATAATGAAAAAAATAGAAAATGAGCTAAGTATTGTGATGAATCCTTTAATCTCAGAACTGCAAAGGCAGAGAAAAGCAGTTTTCTATAATTATGTGTTCCCTAGAAAATGGACTAGATGCTAGTAGATGGCAACCCGTCTAAGAACAATAACCAACAATAATTGACCTGGATGAACATTAGAAAATGAGCCAAATGTGGTAACAAATGTCTTTAATTCCAAACTCAGAAGGCAGAGACATTTAGATCTTTTTTAATTTCTACCAACCTGGTGTATATTTTGATTTCACAGTAGCCGTGGCTAGAGAGAGACCTTGTCTCAAAAAGTCAAAGTAAAGAAATAAATATAAAAAAAATGAAGAAACAGAGATAGATGACTACGGAATGGATGTGGTTTATCTGGGAGAAATTGGTAAAGAGAGACAGATTTAGTCATAATTTAATCTATGAAATTCTTATATAATTGATTAAAATTTTGCATAATACCCATAATTTTTTATTCATGATTATTGTTTTTAACTTTTCTTATCCTATACTACAATAGTAATAAAATCAGAGAGAACTATTTTTTTGCTATGTGTGAACACATGCTTATGTGTGTGTGTGTGTGTGTGTGTTTATGTGTGTTGAACATTTCTTCACATATCATATATTATTATTTGGACAGTTGTTTGATATTTGACATCATTTTTAATTGGTAAAGCTAAAATATAGTTATATATGATCTAACACATTGGTAATTTTGGAATTCAAAGGGCTAAATCAGAACGATCATAAATTCAAAGTTATTACAGGCTACATAAGAACAAGAGCAGGCAGCATAGTAAGACCTTGTGTGATGGCTGATCTTGTTTGTCAACCTGACAATACTGCCTAGGCGCCTAATGAATCTTTTCCCCTAGCTGCCATACAGTACCTTGGTCCTAGTATGGCATTCATGAGCCCTTCACTACTTCTGATGACAAGATATTGACAGGTCCAAACTTGCACAGGTTTTGTGCCAGTAATGACATGAGATCAATAGTTTAATGACAACGTTATAACTGAAACATGTTCAAACCCAACACTCTTCCTTTTTCGCACTTACTATTTACTGATTATTATCTCCTTCATGATGGCCCCTAAGTCTTGTAGGAGTGATACAGAATTCTCAATTTTTTCTCAGCTTTCAACAGTCCCTATGCTCAGCACTCTGACCAGTTATGAGCCTAAGCAATTACCATTGATCATTGCAAAAGAAATTTCTCCAGAAAATCAGACAGTAGCATCAGTTCCAAATGAATATATATACATATATGTATATATATTAAATATTATATATTTATATATGTATATATATATATATATATATATATATATACATATATATATATATATTAAAGAAAAAGGACGAAATGGTAGATGGAGAAATGAATGAAGAGAAGGAAAGGAGGGGGTAGAAGGTAAGGGAAAGGAAGGGAAAAAGGAAAGAAGAGAGAGAAGGAGGATGGAGAAGAGGGAAAAGAACTATGTGGATAGAAGAAAGGTATCAGAAGCAGATGTAGGGCATAAAATAGACTAATGGGATGAATAAGATAAGATACATTATATACAAAAATGAAACAATGAAACCCATTGTGGTATATAATTAAAATATTCTATTATATTTTTAATTTTTAAAAAAGTATTTACTTTTCAATCTGCCCAATATTCCCTTCCTAGTCTCCTCCTCCCATGATCCTTCCTCCAACCTCTTCTTTTTCTCCCCTGATTGGGTTGGGGTCTCTCTAGGTATCCCCTGGCCCTGGCAGTTCTAAAACAAAGACATCATGAATTTTTGAAAGAAAATGGATGGAACTTAAACTATCATCCTGAGTGAGGTAACCTAGTCTCAAAAGGACATGGGTGGTATGTACTTACTTATAAGCAGACATTAGGCATAAATTTGAGGCTACACATGCTACACTCGAAAGACCCAAAGAAGTTTAAAAACCCCAGAAAGGATGCTTGAATCTCACTTAACAGGGGGAAAATAATCATAAGAGTCATATAGAAGGATACTTATGGGAGGGAGAGTAGATAGGGAGGAGAATGGGGGGGGGGCTTCATGATCAGGTGTGTGGAGGGACAGAAGAGATGGCTCAACAATCATGAAAATGAATGAAAATTTGTTAGGGAAAGTGTTGAGGAGGTGGGGAGGGAAATCTCCAGGACAGGACAGAGACCTGTGATTAGGCAAGAAAATATTACTCCAAATATCTATGGGGGTTACCTTAGCTATGACGCTCAGCTCTGGAGATATTGAACCCGAAGAGGTCACTTTCTGTAGCTAGGCAAGTAACCCTAGTGGGGTAATAGAGATACCAACCCATCATCAAAATGTTCCACCCAAAATATATCCTGTGTACATGAAATCCAGGTGCAGGAAATAGATCAGAGACTGACACCCATCTGATGGGAAAAAAAAACAATCCCAAATACTATTAGTGATACTCTGTAATGTTTGCAGACAGGAGAATGTTGTCCTCTGAGGTGCTCCACCCAGCAGCTGACTCAGAGAGTTAAAGACACCAACAGCCAAACAGTGGATAGAGCTTGGGAACGCTCATAGAAGAATGGGAAAAATGACTGTGCCCTTGAAGGGTATTGGAATTCCACAGAAAGACCAACAGATTCAAGTTGCTGGACCCTCAGAGACTGAACTACCAACCAAAGAACATACGCCATCTGAACCTAGGCCTGTCGACACTTATATAGCTGATGTGTAGCATGGTCTTTGTATGGGTCCTGAACAACTGTTAGGGGTTCTATCCCAAATGCTGTTGCTTTCATGTAGGAAATGTTATTATAGCTGGGATGTCCTTTCTGGCCTCAATCTGAGCAGATGGATTTAGCCTCAGAGAGGCTTAAAGTACTAGAGTGGGGGGTACCCATGGGCCCCCACACCCTTTCAGAGGAAGTGAAGGGGAAAAGATTGTGGGAGGAGGAGAGCAGTGAAAAGAATGTAGACTGAATAAGTAAAAAAAACAAAAGAAAACAAAACAAAATGCCATGATGTATCCGTTGCTTGCAATATGTATTTCCCAAGCATTTTGTTCTTTTAGCAAGAATCAAGAGGGTACAGGTTAAGGTACTAATAAGATGGTTTTGTAGTTAAAAATTGTTACTCTTACAGAGATCCAATGTTTGGTTCTCAACAATTATGTGGTTGCTCAGAACCATCTGTACATCCAGTTCCAGAGGATATGATGCCTCTTAAGAATTCTGAGTGAGACAGGCCCACACATGGTACAAACACCTACATGAAAGCAATACACTCAAACACATAAAATAAATTAGGCACTTCTAAGCTATATTTTAAGACTATTAAAGTTACTCTAATTTATGCAAAATTAAGATTATACCAAAAGGATTCAGAAATTAATTTTGTTGTTTCTTAATATATTCCTATCAATGGAAACAAAGTAATATAATTGCTTGACCTCAGTAAATTATTTTTTTCTTACTCTTTTTACTTAAAATTTCTTATAGATTTGCCACCTGAATTCAGGCTTAGGGTATTTCCAAACTGATTTTTTTTTTTTTCAGGAAAGGGACAAAATGAGTGTATACTGGTTAAGAAAATTAATTTTCTCATTTATTCTTTATAAGAAGTACTTTTTGAAGGCAGAGAAATCATTTGAATTGTACAATACATGAATAGTTCACCTCAGCAAAGTAGGAGTTCTGCTAGTTTTGTCTTTCTAGTTGTCCTGTGTGTGAGCAGTTGTTATGGAATTTGTGACCCCTGGGATATGAATATAGATGCAGTCCAGTTATGTTATATTGATTAGCTTCTAGTAAGACAAAAAAACCTCTGAGCCAAATTTGAGATTCTCATAAAAGAGGGGTATGGGAAAAGACATTTAAAGGAGAGACCTATACAAATATCTCGAATATCTATGCAAACAAAAAGAAACTATTCCTTTCAAGTGATTAAGGCAATCCAAAGCATCATTGGATATCTGCATAAGAAGGTGCAGAAGCAGAAAAAATAGCTAGTTATATCATAATAACTAGATAGTGATGGCTGTACATTTTTGAGTGAGGCTCACTGAGTCAGGGTTATTGGGACTTTATGTTACAGGTGCAGGAGTCAGTGGCAAATGGCTGGGGAGAACCTAGATGGTTACCAAACATAAAATGTGCCTAGCCATAATGCTGCCACAACATAAAGATGTTTGATGAGAGTTTATAATTTCTTCATTTCTAGATTCTTTAAAAGGAAGATTTTTATCACTTAGAATATTATAAGGGCACATTAAAAATATTTAGATAATTAAAAATATCTCAATATAAATTTATTCATGAAACAGTCTAAAAGTAGTGATATTTGTTAGATATATCATGACAGTATTATTGTATTGTTACTTGGATAACTCACATGTATTTGTTGTTTAAGATGAGTGACATCTAGCTTTGCTGAAGATATCATGGGTGTGTTCTCAGATGATAAAATTTGAAATGTAAGAATAGAAATACACATTTTTTTCTTGGTATTTTGAACCATAAGAGGAGATGGGTACAAGTAGCTACTATACCCAGGCAGTAAGAAAGAAACACACACACACAATTAAATACAAATTAAATATATGAATTAACTATACAAATTAATACAACCAATTTGAGAACAGGTTGGTCTTCACAGCAAGATATTGGACTGTTGGTCTTACACATATAAAGTTTGTTTTGAGAATTAATTCAAACCAACCGTGTAACATATGCTATTGTACGTTATATTTTACAAACACACACATATATAACTGTTATCAAATATATTGTTGTTGGGAAAGGGGTGTAACCTTAAGTGTGGTTTATATAACCAGTTCAAAGCTGTTGTATAGTCTTTAGAGTTCTTGCTCAGCATGCACAAAAACCATGGTTATATCCTTAAGTAGATAGTAGTGGTGAACAACTCTCACAGTTGGATTCAACTGGTGGAGGAATGAGATCTTGACAATGTAAATTCTGGGACATTCTATCATATATAAGATCCTAATTGTTAGATATATGAGAGAGAGGGGAGGGGGAGGGGGAGGGGGAGGGGAATAAAAAAATAACAAAAGGAAGAGAAGAAGAAAGGGAGATACAAAAAAGTAGAGGAAAGAAAGAAAGAAAGAAAGAAAGAAAGAAAGAAAGAAAGAAAGAAAGAAAGAGGGAGGGGGAGGGAGGGAGGGAGGGAGGGAGGGAGGGAGGGAGGGAGGAAGGAAGGAAGGAAGGAAGGAAGGAAGGAAGGAATGAAGGAAGGAGAAAAGAAGGGAAAAGAAAGAAAGATTTCACCGGGGTAAACAGAGTTTTCAGCTGGATATGGTTGCACTTGCCTTTAATCCCAGAACTTACAAAGCAGATGCACATGGATCTTATTGAGTTTGAGAACAGTCTGGTATATGGTGCAAGATCCTGGATTGCCAGGTCTATACAGATAAACCCTGTTTTGAAAGCCAATCCAACCATCTAAAATCAAAATGATTTTAATGCACTATTTGAACATGATATCATGATTAGTGAATGCACACACACCCACAGAATCTGATAAACATCATAATATTTACATGTCAAAAAATACATTTATTCATTTAATATTGGCAAATGATCATATACATACATGTACACACAAAAACACAGGTGAATTCACATACAAATTTCATGTCCATGTGTAGAAGTTTAAGTACTACTTAAAGTACTTAAAGTAAAGCATTTTTTCTTTCCACCAAATGGATCCTAGAGATTTAATTCAAGTTTTCTGATTGGGCAGCAAGCCCTTGCTCCAGTTGATCCATCTTTCATGGGCTTAAACACTGATATATTTTTGTCAAAAATAATTTGTAAATGTTTTTTAGTTAATGAAATACATTTTTCATTTTATTTCTCCCAATATTCCTACATCACTCTCCAGTATCTCCATTAAATTACTATATCACACTTCAGTCTCTTTATCAAATTAATAAACTCTTTTCCCCATTCCCAAATTGCTGTATGCATATACTTACATATGTCTATGTCTATCTATACTTTTATATGTATATGCATATACTTATAGAAGTATTTTCAGGGATGAACATTTGGGATCAAACAAGCAGTTGGTGTGCTTATCCCTGGCAAAGACCACCTCTCACAGTTCCAATTTATTATACTTGCCTAAAATGCTTTGTATTCAGTTGAGGATTCATGAGGTTCTCTCCATGGGTTTTGGCTCTCCCAGTAGTATCCTTGTTATGTATGTTTGTTTGTCATACAATATATTTTGATGCTATTTCTGTCCAAAACTCCTAAATCCTCTACACCTGCCACCCATATAATTCATGATCATTTCCCTAATGTCATGATTATAAAGGAAAAACGTTCTCATCTCTGAAATTATATAAGTAAATCTAAAATATATTGAAGAATACTCATTGAAAATATAGTGAGGAAAACTCAGACATAAATTATTGAACACAGCATTTCATGCAACAAATTTGGTGCATGAACACTGACTGATATTATGAAAGATAGTGTGGTTGGTATTGGTTCTATAGCTTCTATATGATGAAGTAAGTATGTAACCAAGTGCTAACAAAACTGAAGTTGGCATGTACATGGGACAATTTCTAGTAAGTATCTATCCCCAAGTTCCGTGGGATGATGTGCCTCTTTGCTACATTGGCAGTAGCATATTCCTTATGATGGCACATTATCATATTTAAAACATCTGTAAATAGAATGAATTTAATGATAATTCCAGTTTGGACATTTCCCTATATATTTTATAGAAATGTTTTTCTTTGTAATGAATAGGGTCTACCGTTTAAGTGTGGTGATGTCACTAAAACTATAGATTGACTAAATTTAATATCACCATCCACAAATATAATGTGTATTGATTAGTATCATATGCAACTTTGTCAACTGTTGAGTGGCCTATTTCTTGGACAGTAAGTCATACAGCTATATATGCTCTGCAAGAGATGAGTTCCTATGGGGGAAAATAGGTGAATACTTTTCAGCCTGTGATTTGGCAGAAATACGTAAAAAGGAAGGAGGGTTGTTACTGGCCTATTTTCATTTGTTTGTTTGTTTGTTTGTTCATTGTGAAATAGTGTCTTACTATGTAGCCCTTGTGACCTGGTAATATGTGTAAGAGTATAGTCCAAGTTTGCCTCAAATGCAGAGAGATCCACCTGATTGTCTCGTTCAAGCCTGAGCTTAAAGGTACATGTGCCCCCAACAGAGCAATTGCTGTTTTTAAACCTGTCAGTATACAAGGAAGAGAGAAAAAATTACAACTTTACTAAAGATCACTCCTTTGGGACCAAAGACTTGTAACCCATGTAAAGAATCAGACAGTGAAGAGGTAGAGGTTGAGTTAGGAATGAAAAAAATTTGTACTCAGGTTTAAATTTTTTACTACGTAGAAAGGGATAACATATGATTCATAATATATTCAGGGACCTAATGACAAACAAGTAGAGAAACTATCATAATTAGTATGCATAATAATTTGCCTCAGAATTGTTTAAATTGAGAAATATTTTTGTTGATATTGATCTTGTTGCTGTTGTGAGACAGGAAGATTTGGCTGGTCTATAACTTGCCCTATAGATGAATATGGACTTTAAGTATAGAAGATCCACCTGCTTATGCCACTCAAGTAATGAGATTAAAGGTAGGTTTTATTACAATACCTCAAGGAGAGAACTTTTAAATAAACATAAAAGAGTCTCTTAAATCCAGCTCCTTGATAGTATGTGTCCTGGGATTGGATGTGGGTATGTTTCTGGGTGTTGTGGAATTTGGGCAACCAGGTGATATACAAGTAATACCTCTGTGAGGAAAAAGCAGAATAACGTGTGCTAAATGATTCTCTCCATTGTAAGAGCTGTTATATCCACTTGGTCATTGCAAAGGAAGATCCTCAGGAGTATCAGAGAGTGAAAAACAGAAGGGGACAGGTATTACCAAGATAACTGAGAATATAGAAAGTAGCATTCTATACCTTATAAAATATTAAATGTACAGTCAGTCATTGGAGGAAGAACATTATTGAGTGGACTATAAATAAGTGAGATCATGCTCAAAGGGTTTAGTCTAGCATGAAACTTAGTGTCATGAATCTTCAAGACAACCAATTAGGCACAAGGGACTTTCCCAGGCAGACAAAATTTCTTTCAGTGTATATTACTGGACCAGTGTGAGATTTTGAGCACTGAATGTTCAAAGAGTGCCATTGACAGTACAGGGTAAACTGAAGGCTGCTTGAGGAGTCAATAATTAATTACACAGTTCACATTCCTCTCAAGGAATAAAGATTGAATTACTAGGCTTGTACTTCTCTGAGTGAGTTCATCTTAAATCCAAAGCAATATTTCTTTTTCTTTTTTTTTGATATTTTATTTACATTTCAGATGTTATCCCCTTACCCCATTTCCCCCCACTCTCCCACCCAGGAACCCCCTATCCCATCCCCCTCCTCCTGCTTCTATTAGGATGTGCCCCCACCTACCCCCAACTCCCACCTCCCCACCCTCAAATTTCCCTACACACGCCATCCAGCCTTCGTGGGACCAACGATCTCCTCTCCCACCTATACCTGACAGGACCATCCTCCCTTGCATATATAGCTGGAGTCTATGTGCTCCCAGGCTGGTGGTTTAGACCCTGGGGGCTCTGGTTGGTTGGTATTGTTGCTCCCTTCATGGGGTTGCAAACCCTTTCAACTCCTTCAGTCTTCACTCTAACTCCTCCATTGGGAACTCCATGATCAGTTCAATGGTTAGCTGTGAGCATCTGCCTCTGAATATGTCAGTCTCTCAAAGGAATATTTCTTTTCTCATTGATTATCAAAGTTTAAGCAAATCAGTCTGTAGTAGCAAATATTTTTTCTATGCCTAGATGATGAAAAATTGTATTCACCAAAAAACAGATCATCACTTATTATTCAGCCAAACTGAATAATCATCTAATCTCTGTTCTTATAATATGATTATTTACTCTTTATTCATGACTTTGTGTTTCATAGTGCACACCCATTCCTGTGGCTACCTTCAAAGATAAAAGTATGCAAGAATTCAGAACCAACCTGGAATGATATTTTTTTTTATTTCTTTTTCTTTATTTAAATATTAACTAGTTCCAATGCATCATTCCCTTTCAAGTAAAATTACATGCTTGTAAGAAATGAAAACTCATTGTACATCTTTTCTAATCTATGTAGCCCTAACTATTCTACAAGGGATGGGATACAATATGCTCTTAATTCTAACTTTTTTACATCTTTTTGGCAACACAACTTAAACCATCTCCTTAAACTTTCTCTAAACTACTTTAACTTCTTAAAACTATTTAAATCAAATAATGAACTCTTAAAACTCATAAATTCATCTACACAACATTATTTTATGAAAGTTCACCTTCACATTGAACTACAGAAAAATTCTTCGATGCATTGGGATATCTCAAAGTGGCAATCACAGCAAATTATAGTCAGTGAAGTTCTCCCCAGTCCAATCACACCATGCTAGATATATGAAAAATACAATGCTAAACATGAGAAGGCACCAGCAGCTGCGAGAAGCAATCCAGAGACAAGTCCCAGGGGTTTACCTTCCTAAGTTACACCCATTGCATTTAAGCAAACATTGAACAGTTTCCAGGAAGCTCACTTGCCTGCTTCATCTTATTCTGCATGACGTCCACCATGAATACCTGGGGTAAATGCTATCAAAAAACAAAGTCTATATCCCTAACCTAATGGAAGATTTTTAAGCTTCTGTAGCAAACTTTAGAAGACATATATATTAAATAATGCAGAAGACAAATGTGAAGATTGAGGCCAAGTATGGTGGAATGTGGCTTTAATGCAAGGATAGTAAAGGCAGAGGAAAATCTTTTTGAGGTAATGGCTACCCAGGTCTACATACTCAGCACAGATTAATTAGGCCTACACAATAAAACCAAAAAAATTATTTGCTGAAGGAGTTTTTAAGTGATTTTGTTTGTCCTATGGATAGGCAATTATGTATCCTAGAATGTGTGTTCATTTATTTCCTGCACCACATTTAGATATGGGCCAATATTACTTGCCCAGCCCTCAGTATTCCCAGCATTTAGTTTGCTTAATGAAATGACAAAAGCCAGGATATTTTTTTGAAGAATATAAGAGTGGTTGAACTGGATTGGCAGGCATTACAGGCCAGGAAGTAGCTCTGATAGCTTGAATGAGAAATGTTCAGCACAGATTCTAGTATTTGAACACTTGGTTCCTAGGTGGTGGATTTGTTTGATGTGATTTTGATGGTGTAGCCTTGTTGGTGGAAGTATATCACATGCAGTGGGTTCTAAGATTAAAAGTCATGTGCTGGCTCTATTTTTTCTCACTACTTACTGTTTATAATCTATTCTTTTCTGCCTGATTGTATTTAGAGATTTGATCTTTCAGCATCCTATACCAATTATCATGACTGGCGAATAAATTGAAGTTCAACAACATAAAGATATTATAAATATTCCAGAAAATGTAAATGCTAATAAGGCTCCCTAGACACCTATTCATTATTGACATATATGTTCACATTATAGTTCCAACATTTATGTATAATTTTTACATGAATGTAAGATCTCTCTCGCTGTCTCTCTCTCTGTCTCTGTCTCTCTCGCTCTGTTTCTCTCTCTCTCGGTCTCTTTGCCCCTCCCTCTCCCTCTCCCTCCCCCTCCCCTCCCCCTCCCCTCCCCCTCCCCTCCCCCTCCCCCTCTCCCTATCCCTCTCCCTCTCTCTCTCATTACTCCTTAAAGGATCCTGAGTAAATATAGTTATCTTAGAAAATAAACAATAGAAGAAAAGAAACTTATGAAGATTTTTCCTATGACTTTGCATAGGTGCTCTTGTTTCATTCATGCATGAGTGCGTGTGTGTGTGTGTGTGTGTGTGTGTGCATGTGTGTGTAATACACATGAATATTATAATGGTTTCCATATATTTAATTTTTAATACCTAGATGTGGTACACACATACCTTTAAATAATATTCAATAGCAACAAATGAAATTAGCAGGTAGATAGATGGAAATGAAAGGAACTAGTAATAGTGAGTGATAGCAATCAAATATGAAAAATACAATTGGTCCCTTTTCTCTCCACATGAGGCTCCTACATAAGATCTTTTGTTATGTGTGGTTTCATGGAAGCCATGTAAATATATGATATTGGAAACAGGTCATTGGCATAGGGAAACGTATTTAGAGCAGTCTGAGCATATAATAGTTAGTAAATTAATGTAGAAAGGGGATTTCTGGAGGCAGAAGTTTTATGTGGATAATAGTATGATAGAGTTTGGAAAAATTGAGGTCCACAGCAAGGTTTAACTGAAGTGAAATGTATGTATAGAAGTCATGTCATTTCGGAACTTATATCCTATCTTGTACTATTTCACAGAATAGCAAGAACATTAGAGCATATGTGTTATAAAATAATATAGAAAATATACTGAAAGCTAAATGTTTAATCGAGAATGATAATAGGTTTTGAAGATGGGTGAAATAAGTGGATTGTGTTTAGCAAAACTAAGGATGTATAAAGAATCTTTATAAAACCTATTCATATATATTTATATATATGTATATATTTGTGTGTTATATGAAGTATGTATTTTATCACAGTTATATAGTTATTTATATACATAATTATATTGACCATACGTTTTTATTATTTCAATATATAATATGTATTATAATACATAATAAACTACGTATATAATTACAAAATATAAAAAATAGCTATATTTGAACATAATGTGGTGATATTTATATGAGAATATTTATACATTTTATACATAATATATATTATATATAAAGCTTTATATATACATACATATTTTATATCCATCAAATATATATAAAGTATACTTTATATATCATATACAAAGTTGTAAATATATACATATACATATCTATGTGTACCTCTACTCTTATTATATACAAATCTCCATATTCCAAACAAGTACAGCTAGTCTATATTTAGTAGCCATGTATGTAGTTTATTATGAATTGAAATGTATATTATACTGCATATTATAATAATAAAATTTACATGTCATACACTTATAAGTACTATGTATGAAATATTTGTTACTTTTATTTATAATATAAGCATTTACATATATATATATATTTTTTTTTGTAGTTCAAAGAGAAATGTCTAATTTAGTGAAAATACTACTTCAAGAAGATACGAGTTATTAAAGAAAATCTTAGTGACAGACATGGATTAATTAACTAGGAATTATAAGTAGAATCCCAGAATCCATTTATAATTACAAATATTCAATGTAAGAATAAACAATATATTTCCCCAAATTAAGCTTATAATTGTATCTTTTATAGAAACAAAAAAGACTCAATGCAGAAAAAAGAAAACTTAAATAAAAAGAGAATTTGCAAGAGGTAACACTAAAGCAGATTTAAATATTCTTTAAAATTTTTATTAATCATTCCATTTGTTTACATCTCAAATGATATTCCACTTCCCAGTTACTCCCTCTACCTGCCTCCCAACCCATGATATTCTACTTCCCACTTCTCACTTCCTGGTTTCCCCTCCACCACCACCTCCATCCCCCTCCCTGCTACCTGTATGAGGGTGCTCCCCCACAGTTCTCCCAGAGACCAGATTTAAACCATATTTATGGTTGACAGTTAAAGTAACAAAAGTTGTAGTATATGGTACTATCATGCTATAATTGCTTAATTAGCAATGCTTGCGAAGAAACAACCTTCAGAATCCCTCAGAGTGCTGGTGGCATGAATCAGCTTATGATTCCACTTTGGAAATACCTTAAAAACTTAAATCCAAACATTTTGAAATGAAAAAACAAAACACAATGACAAAAAGCAAAGGACATGCCCCAGTGGACCTCTCTGTTCCAGAGCCTACAATCGTTGGCAATGGCTCCTTTGCACATGTTGCAGCATTCAGCTTAGTGATTTTGTGGGATTCCTGAGTGTGTTAACAAGTGGGTCTCTGATTCTTGGGCCCACTACTGTGGTAATTTTTTCTCTACTGGATTGCCTTCTCCACCCTCAATATTACTATTTTTGATCTTATTATATTTCATTTGATATAGTTGGTTGCTGTCTCTTGGGTGTGCTTATCTAGTATGAGACAGAAGGAGAGCTGATCTGAAAGAGAGGGTAAGTAGGGAGGAACTGGGAGGACTAGAAAAAAAGGAAGCTGTAATCATGATATATTGTATTACAATTATTTTTCAATAAAACTTAAATACAACGCTATTTTGAAATGAAAAAGAAAGTACAAATCCAATAAGACCTGCAACCAACCAACCAAACAAACAAACAAAAACTAAAAGCAAGGCATACCCATGTGAATTTGCCAGAGAATGGGACACCCCCCTAAAAAAAATTCTGTATGCAAAAAAAAAAATCTGTATGCTATTTTCCATATCTTAAAAACTTCATCAAAATCAGGAGATTAGAGCAAAGGAGAATAGATTTAATGTCCAAAGAAAGTACTTCCCAATTTACCAGTTTAGTTTTTAATCTGGGCAAGATTACAAAAAATATAATAATAAGTAACACATACATAACAACACTGAATCAGTGCAATAATATTCAAAATAGATAACCTTACAAGATGACAGAAGAAAGGATTATAATTCTGTACCAATGTACATACTATAGCTCTATATGTAAAGACACACCATGTTTCCACATGTTGGTAGTTCACACACCTGAATTTACTCTGTTCACTATCTTTTTAAATGACACTCTGAAATCCCCCTTCCTGTTTTATAAGTATAATGTGTCAAACTCATTGTGTCAAAACTCATACTTACCTGATCCTCCTGTTCATTCAGGAACTGGAAGGTACAAACCACCATTATCTCTTGTGGTTTTCTTCTAAAGATAATCTGCATGTTAACCCTCAAGTGCCTTTATCGTTCCCATCCTTCAGGGCATGGCAGAACCTAATTCAAATTCCTTTAGGAATATCATTTTCATGTAATATCCATATACAAAATTAAATGTTCTTTTCTTTTTCTGTCTGCCTTTACTCTCACACATCAATAATCCACAATACTGTCAGGACTTTGAAATGTTAATGTTCATCCTGTAAGAGAACTGAGCTAAGGTAACAGGACTGATAGACAGCTCAAGGGGAGGGACACCACAGCCAATACAACACAGGACAGGACAAAGGAAGCCAGGTCCTGATCTGAAGATATCTTTCTGATCTGATTCTTCAAACAAAGACTTGAGATGTATAGGATAAAATTCTAATCCCGACAAATTTGCAATACTTAGATGCATAAATCATGTCTACCTGTGAAAGAAACAAGTGGTCAAAGTGGGAGCTGACCTTGGTTGCTGCATTGCCTTGCTGACCATTCCTAGAGTGGATGTGACAGGCATCCTTGGCTGCCTCTTCTCTGAGCAGGACCTGCTGCACTGACTTGACTAATCACACTCCCAACCCCCCAGTCTGTGCTAGTGAGCCAGCACAACCCTTCAATCACGCATGCGTGCATGTTTGCCAGGCTGCAGGCATTCAAAATCTTTTTTATAGCCAATGACAAAAGGCAGGCAGCCATGAGTTTTAAGCTTTCCTATTGCTAGTATGACAGAGGAGAGACATCATAAACCCCTCTATATATTACTCAGGAATAAATTCAAGGTGCTTTGCTGTCAATGGTGACAACATAATATTGATTTATATTCACTATTTGATCTCTATACAAAGGAAATAAAGAGTGCTTAGAAAAATGTAACTAAAACTAAGAAATGTACAAAAAGCCCTAGATACTTGTCATACTATCAGGAGAAATCACTAAGGAAAAAGAAATGCTGCCTTAACAATGTTCTGCCTTATGGAGGTTTTATTTGATTAGGTGTATTTTTTTAAATTTCCTATGTGATAATGTAAATGAAATCCTTACCATGAAAATAATATTTGTTGTTTAATGAAAGCATTGATTTATCATTCAGTGATGAAATTTTTTCCTTATGATTTAAAATTCGTTGCTATGAGATTCTTATTTGTTTGTTTGTTTGTTTGTGTTTTAGACAAGGTGTTACTCATTAGAATTTGCTGACTCAGAACTCACTTTTTAGATCAGGCTGGCTTGAGCTCAGAGATTTACCAGCTTATTCCCCTTAAGTGCTAGAAGTAAAGTTATGGGCAATCACAGATAGCTTGATTTTATTTTATTAATGCTAATCATGTGTGTCTCCATTTCTGTCTCTGTGTATCACTTAGTCTCTGTCTATCTGTTCTCTCCTCCTCTGTGTGTGTGTGTGTGTGTGTGTGTGTGTGTGTGCATGTGTGTGTGTGCATATGTGTATGTGCCAAAAGCTATGTGTTTCCAGATCTGCAATAACATACAGTTTGAGATTCCTGATGTGAGTTCTGGGAAGTCCTCTTGCACAGCAGTGCTTGATTTTATAAGCAGAAATATCACTCAGGCTCTTCTGTGTACATTTAACCCTTGATGATTGAGACTGAATGTGAAAATGAAAGTACAAACAAAAATGTAGAAAGCTTCATGATTTCAAATGTTTGTACATTCAATTATTTTCCAAAAAATGTAAATATGATATTGACTTAGTAATATCTTTTTCTGCAAGTCAGAGTCTACATGGGAAAGGGAAATGCATAAGGAATTACTAAATGTATTTTGAATTTAGACAATCTGCATTGTGCACTATGAAATCATGGAAGGAAAAAAAATCGGCAAAAATAAAAAAGTGGCTTTGAATGCATATAGAAACATCCTGCTTCCTATCCCATGTTAGAACTTTCAGAAGCTCTCTCTGTGTGGTTAAATTTGCTTCAATGTAGGATTCGGGCAATAAGTATGGTAATATATCAGTTCATCCTATACTGGAAAAAGTGGATGACTACTCTTAAGCAGGTTGTGCTGCTGCAGATCAGTCTCTCTGAAGCTTCTGCCAGCACTGGAAAAGTTTAAAACTTGCTGCCATCTTGAACTTTAAAGATAACTTGCAAATATTAATTCCTAGTAGAAAAGTAGACAGTGAAACTACAGTGCTGTAGTTCTGTATTTGTCAAAATTGTCATAGGTTGCCTGGCAGAAAATACTCAACAAGACAGACTGACTTATAATTTTTAAAGACAATGTTTGCATCAATAGCCTTTTCTGGCCAGGATGATGCTGAATAGAATAGACTGGCTATAAACTTAAAGCATTCCATCTTTATATGCCACCTGGCTGGTTAAGGTTAAAGGTTTTTATATCCTGGCTATCCCATCTTCCATTTAATACAATAGACACAAAAGTCAAGGATTTTATAGGGTTACCTAGACAAAAAAAGTGAACCAAGATTTTCTGCATTTATCCATATACTGTGTGTCAAAGTAGGATTGAAACACTAAAAATATCTACAGAAATTCCTGTGTTTTAAGATAAATTACATTTTCTATCATATGAATAATGAGTAATTATGGATATACATGTAAAATTATCAATCTACAGACTTAGAGTTGTAGAGTTCTTGCCTGGGACATAGAAAGTCAATTTATTAGGGAAGACACCAGTGCTAAGGATGTTCAACTTAGAGTTGTAGAGTTCTTGCCTGGGACATAGAAAGTCAATTTATTAGGGAAGACACCAGTGCTAAGGATGTTCAACCTGGTCCAACACAAATGGATAGGCTCTCCTACCTCAATTAAATTAACTAAGCTAATCCTACTCACAGATGACAGAGTCTTGCCTCTCATATGATTCTATATCACATCAAGTTGAAAGAGAGAATAATCATCTCAAAAGAATAAAAAACCTGCATGAGATGTGTGGTGTAATCTATGCTGTGATAGTCTATGGACTAAAACCATGTCTTCATAATTTGTGATTTGATTTTAATTCTAGCATTGACAGTGTTATCTGAGAAACTTATGAAAACTTCTGTGTACTGCTTATAATATCTGTATAATGAAGAGGATATATACTGGTCCAATTCAATGATTACTTAACGTGGGAGTTAGAAGAGTCATAGCAATATGGAATTAATAGATTTTAATATTAACCCAAATTATACAGGGTATATTATCTGGGAATATAAATTATTCCCATTTTATTATAATATTTAATTATTATAATTATTTAATATTATTTAATTATAAATATTACCTGGGAATATAAATCACTAATTTGCATATGCTCAGATTTTCCAAACCCCATCCTTCCCATAGCATAGAATTCCAGTTTACCTGTGATAAAAATTTTTTGCATGTTTCTTGAGCTCTTTCTTGTCTATGATTATTGGAGTCCTCTCCTCTTTCTCCTCCTCCTCCTCCTCTTCCTCCTCCTCTTCCTCCTCTTCTATTTTTTCTTCTCCTATTTCCCCTTTTCTGTTTCTCCTCCTCCTCCTCTTCTTCTGCCTCTTCCTCCTTCTTGACCTCATTTTTTGTTCCTACCCTTTTTTATTTTTATTAAACTGTAGTTTACACTGGTCACTAACTTGTAGTAATTCTTTTGCTTCTATCTCTTAAATGATATGATTAAAGTTGTAAGTCAATATACTATGAATGCTTTATATTTCATTTTTTTTTTTTTTTTGGTTTTTCGAGACAAGGTTTCTCTGTATAGCCCTGGCTGTCCTGGAACTCACTCTGTAGACCAAGCTGGCCTCGAACTCAGAAATCCGCCTGCCTCTGCCTCCCAAGTGCTGGGATTAAAGGCGTGCGCCACCAACGCCCGGCTATATTTCATTTTTAAATGTGCATTTGGCTTTGATCATTAATTACTTTTACAGTCAAATATTTTCGTGAAAAAAGAGCAGCTATGTTAATGCATCCCTTTAAATCTAATACCTTAGAGGTATAGGGAGAGAGTCTTCATTGAATTTACAGACAGGATTACATTTGGGAATCCTTTAGTAACAACAACAAAAATATATTAATAAAATTAAAATTATAGTAGCAAAAGAATACTTTTGGTCTTTATATATCGTGATTGACAAGCAGCAGGTTGCTGAAGTAGCAGCTTATATCTCAGACCATGGAGAAGAAGCAGAGTGAAGTATTCCATACATCAAGAGATTTGCAAAAGATAGAAAGCTATCCCAGGGACATCCTTTGTCCAGCAATGATGTATGTCCTAATATTCCTAAAACAGCCATCAACTAGGAATCAATTATTTGAAAATTGGAGACTAATAGTGTGAATCTTATTCAAACCATGACATTCAACACCTTATCTCTCACAGTCTCACAATCATATCATAATAAAAATGTATATTATCTGACTTTAAAGAGCCCCATCATCTTTTGCAGAATGAAAATTGTTTAAAAGTTGAAAGTATCTTCTGGGCCTCAAGTCAATATGTTCAATGCAACCCCTGTAAAATCAAATGCAAGTTACATGTTTCCAGCTTACAATGGCACAGAGCATATATTATCTTTTTTCTGAAATGGACTCGGGCTTTCCTGAGAAATGCTTAAGATGACCTTGAGCTACATATTTTTCTGCCTCTACTTCCTGGGTGCTGAAGTCCCTTGTGTGTACAATCTAACTTGTATTTGGGATGAAGATCAACTTCAAATCTATTTATGTTAGACAAGTACTTTACCAAAAGATGAATATCAAACATATCTGTCCTGGGACATATAAAGCCCCACAGTGTTGCTATATCAAACACTTTGAAAATTCAGTGTATTAAAAAAAGGCAATGATTTAAAATACAAATTATCTACAAAACTCAAAAATCTAGTTTTGAAAAATGTGCTCTTGTAAAATAAAAATAATTTAAAAGTGCTTTCTTAATTCAACAGTGAAGAGTCAAGCAACAATGTGAACAAAGCAAAATCAAACCTCAACTGTGTTAATAACTTAGTATCGTTGGACAACTTACTATTTTCTAGAGTCTTTTATAAGTTTGGGGTAACTTTTCTAGCTCTACCCTCTGGAGTATATGTACAGCTGGTCTTCTAGATCATGGTTGTCTCCACCCATGGTTGTTAGTAATCTTGTTGGTCATCCTATGATATTTGCATCCCAAAAAACTGGGGTAACTTGCAGTAGCTGGGCTTCACTTTTACCAGTAAAGTCTGTTGGTATGTCTTTAGGAAATTCATCCCTGCCACATAGTGACAAGCCAGAGCTATTGTCCATGATGTTTTGATGCCTCCATAACCAGTGCTACTTGGTTGATTCTAGTCACTAGTGAGTTCAGTAGACAACAAACGTATGACTTTATCCTTTTTGGAACACAGTTTCTACATGTTGACCCTAAGGAATCATTTCCCAGAGACTTCACTTCTATGAAGTGGTGTCTTCTTTATAACAATTGATTGTTTAGATCAAGAGAGCCTGCATCCATTACCCTGTGAGAGAACATTTCTTTCACTTTGAGGGCTCTGGTGTTGAAATTTCTGGATTGAAATTTCCTCCAGTACATACAGCAAACAATGATTTGCTCATAAGGAAAATTTTCAAATCGAACCTATTTATTTTAAAAGTATGACAATTGCAAACACATATATTTAAAAGACTATTTTATTTGTTGTTACTGGGTATTAGTATTTGAATATGTGTCTATGGATCACCTGTCTAAAGTGCTTGAAGATGCCAGAAGAGTGAGTGCCTCAGCTCCCTGTAGCTTGAATCTCAGATCATGGTAAGCAGACATATTCAAAGTAACATAGGCAATGTTAACTGAACAGTTTTTCTGGAAGAGTAGTCATTCCTCTTAACTGCTGAGAAATCCCTTAGGAGAAAGCTAGCCTTTTTATTTTAGTGACAATATAAAGTATTAATATTAAATTAAAACTTACCCTCCTAGCCATCTGGAGACCATTCCACCTGTGTATCCATCCATGTGCACTCACCAAAGGTAGATGCTGATATGGATGTCAGGAAGTGCATGCTGACAGAAGCCTTATTAAGCTGTCTCCTTAGAGGTCTGCCAGAGTCTGACATATTCAGAGGTAGATGCTCACAGCTAACCATTGAACTGATCATGGGATTCCCAATGGAGGAGTTAGAGTGAAGACTGTTGAAGCTTAAAGGGTTTGCGGCCCCATGAGGAGAGCAACAATACCAACAAGCCAGAGCTCCCAGAGTCTAAACCACCAGACTGGGAGCACATAGGGAGGGACCCATGGCCTTGTCAGTATAAGTGGGAGAGGAGATCCTTGGTGACATGAGGGCTGGACACCGAGTATGGGGGAATTCGAGGGTGGCGAGGTGGGAGTGGGCATTTAGGTGGGGAAACATCCTCATAGAAGCAGTAGGAGGGGGTGGGATAGAGGGTTCCTGGACAGGAGGTGGGGGAGGAAGGGGATGGTGTAAGGGTATAACATCTGGAATGTAAATAAAATATCCAATAAAATAAAAGAAAAAACTTGACCTCCTTAAAATATAAGGTAAATGTTTTGAAAGTTGCTATCACATTCAGATGATATTGAAGACTAAACAATTGTGTCCAAATGGTAAAGACTCCCTGCAAGAGCCCGGAGACATGTACTAATTCTACTTAGATAAGAGAAAGTACTTTATTCATCAGATGACAATAGTTTATAGAACTATGTTCCACAATTTTTGGCTCTAGGAGGAAACTATGGAAAGCATAAATGAATGAATTACAGAATTTTTTCACACAATTTTTGTCACTCCGTGTCATGAGGACTAGGACATAATTCTTTCCTCTGGCTCCAAAATTCCTCTGGCTCTTAAGACTGGCTACAGGTAATCAGGATACCTCCCCAACTATATCTGGAACTCCAGTGAAAAGGAATTTTCAAGAAATTTGACATTTAATTTTATTTTGTTATGGTGATGTTGAGAAACAGAATAAAACAAATCACTTTAGGCAAAACTCACATTTGATGATAGAATTCATGAAAAATATTAGGGTTGCTTATTGGATAGGGGAGGTATGCTTGAAAAGGAAAGATCTTTAAAAAAAAACTTGAATCATTGGAATGACACTGTTAAACGTAAGTAGAGTATTTTACAAACAGATACAGCTCTACATATAGATGCTGAAAATGTAAGAGGAAACATCACAGCAGAAACAAGAACTGCAACAACAACAAAACACTTAAATGTCCTAACAATGAAATTCTTTCATTCCTCAATCAATTTTCATCCAGGATGCAGAGTCTGTTATTTATCATGTATGTATATTTTCATATAAAATTCTATTTAATAAGAACAATTTTTCTATGAGCAAGACTCTACCTGTCTGCATATCTGAGTGTGTTTCTCATCCCTCCTCTTTTCAAGATGATGTCTTGTCACTGATCCTTTTTGAGCCAGTCTTCCTCCGTACTTAATTATTTTCCATCCACTGGACCTGCGCTTGCTCTTTGGCTATAAATGAATTGCCAAGATCCTATGCTGTACTCTGATATAACCAAAATGTCTTCACAAGAAGACTATGTTGAAGTTTCTTTTGATATCACAACTAACTGTTTGATTGACCGTCTAAGAAGAGTAATGAATATTAAAACAAAAAAGTACACATAAAATTGTTTAAAGTAACTGAGATGATCATCCTATATCCTGCAATTGGTATACTTGAGGACAAATTATGTGGTATTGAATGAAGTATCTCTTCCTACTTCTGTATTTAGATAAATATTGGCAGATATATTAAAGAACTGAATAATTCAAAGCATGTCCTATGTTAGACATTCAGATTCTACTTAAGAACCACATTTATATTTACATTAAAAAAGCATACGAATCTGCTAAAAATGCCATGGAAAATTTTCATTTTATAACTATGCAAAGTGACTCATGACTCCCATAATCCCTGAATTAAAGCTGAACACTTCACTTCCTTAATTACAAAAGCAAATCTTTCTTTTGGGCGCATTTTTAAATCTATATCTGAAGAAAATAAGATTCACACACACAAAAAAAGAAAAGGCAGGACTTGTACTATGAGTAATAACTGCAAATTCATGATTCAATCAACGAAATCCCGAACGTGGAAAGTGGAAAAGCAAGCCACTGTGTTGTGTTCCAGCGCCCATTGTAAGTTAATGAAGGGAGGTGTCACTTCTATGCTTGAGGCCAGGGGAAGTTGAAAACCGAAAGGAACTATGGTCCTTGTAGTTTCACTTTATTTTCTCTCGACCGAGGCCGGGGAGCTGGGGGCGGGGCACCACATAGCGCAGCTCTTTTATGACTTACATCCTGTATCCTTCCTAGGGACTGGAGCAGGATGCTGCAGTAGGATCTTAAATAGTTGTTGAGGATACGCAAAGGAAAAGGACATTCTCAGTTGTAATGTGGGTTTATAACGGTTGGTATATTGTCTAGGAAGCATCTTTTACGAAATGCTGTGGTTCTAAATCCACTCATCAGAACAGTGTAGGAATGAGATTTAAAAATAATTGTTAACAAGGAAACATACCATCCACCACGAAGCACCCTTTCAATTACTTCATCTAGAAGCCATCAAATCGCTGATGGTTTCTTCGCCCACTCTTAATGAGAGTTTTCATCCTACACTAAGTGTAAATTTTTATGCTAAGGTCTGATGTTCTGACACATCTTTGGGAAACAAGCTCGTTTTTTTCTTTTTATTTCTTTTTATTTTTATTAAGGGAATGGCAAGAGGAGTGGATCTGGGTGAAAGGTAAAGTATTGGGGAGACCTACAATAGTAGTTTAAGGGAAATTAGGAGATGTAATGAAAGAGGAAATAAATAAAGACAAAAGATAGAAAACCTTAAATATAAGACAATAGAAATTGAATACAATTAATACTAAAGAACAAGAATTAAAAACTTTGGATCACTTCTGGCCTGGGCCCAAGCACTGACCAGAACCTGGGCAGCTGCTCCGCAACCAATCTCACAAAACCCAGAGTAATCATGCCTCCCAGAAGCTCTAACCTGAGAAATATCTTAGGTAAGGAGACAGCAAACCCTCTTTCCCCCTAAACAGAGAGTAATTGGGACCCAATAGGATCCAGGAATTCACTCCAGGCCCGGAGCACTGGTTCCTTCCTGTATGCACCCAAGCACTGAGCAGATCTTAGACCCCAGCTCTAACCCCAGTAGTAACACCCACCCCACACAGTTCTGAAACAACCAAGATAATAGGAAAGACAGGCTCCAGTAAGACAGGACAGGTAGCACGAAGGAGATCCAGATGGTGAAAGGCAAGCACAAGAACATAAGCATCAGCAACCCAGAGTACTTGACATCATTAGAACCTAGTTCTCCGACACTAGAAATCCTGAGTTCCCATATCACTAGGAAAACAAGATTCAGATTTAAAATCACTTCTAATGATGGTGATAGAGGACTTTAAGAAGGACATAAATAACACTATCAAAGAATTTGAGGAGAACACAGGTAAACAGGTTGAGGCCCTTAAAGAGAAAACACAAAAATCCTTTAAAGAATTACAAGAGAACACAACCAAACAGGTGAAGGAATTGAACAAATTCATCTAGAACATAAAAATGGAAGTAGAGACAATAAAGAAATCACAAAGGGAGACTACCCTGGATATAGGAAACCTAGCAAAAAAATCAGGAGTCATAGATGCAAGCATCACCAACAGAATACAAGAGATAGAAGAGAGAATCTCAGGTGCAGTAAATACCATAGAAAATGTTGACACAACTGTCAAAGAAAATGCAAAATGCAAAAAGTTCGTAACACAAATTGTCCAGGAAATCCAGGACACAGTGAGAAGACCAAACCTAAGGATAATAGGTGTAGATGAGCATGAAGATTCCCAAATTAAAGGGCCAATAAATATCTTCAACAAAATTATAGAAGAAAATTTTCCTAAGCTAAAGAACGAGAAGCCCACAAACATACAAGAAGCCTACAGGATGCCAAATAGACTAGACCAGAAAAGAAATACCTCCCATCACATAATAATCAAAACACAAAATGCACAAAACAAAGAAAGAATATTAAAAGCAGTAAGGGAAGCAGGTCAAGTAACATATAAAGGCAGACCTATCAGAATTACACCAGACTTCTCACCAGATACTGTAAAAGTGAGAAGATCCTGGACAGATGTCACACAGACACTAAGAGAACACAAATGCCAGCCCAGGCTGCTATACCCTGCAATGAAACCAAATTTACACAGTATCTTTCCACAAACCCAGCATTATGAAGGATAATATCAGGAAAGCTCCTATACAAGGAGAGAAATTATACCCTAAAGAGAGCAAGAAAGTAATCCTTTTCCAACAAATCCAAAAGAAGATAGCCACACAAAGATAATTTTACCTCTAATAACGAAAATAACAGGAAGCAACAATCACTGTTCTTTAATATCTCTTAACATCAATGGACTCAATTCCCCAATAAAAAGACATAGGCTAACAGACTGGATACTTAAACAGGACCCAGCATTTTGCTGCATACAGGAAACCCACCTCAGTGACAAAGATGGACACTACCTTAGAGTAAAATGTTGGAAAACAATTTTCCAAGCAAATGGCCCTAAGAAATAAGCTGGAGTAGCTACTCTAAAACCTCCATCCCTAGAACACAAAGGGAGGGACTCATGGCTCCACCTGTATAGTTAGTTGAGAGTGGCCTTGTCAGGCATCAGTGGAAGTGGATGGCCTTGGTGACTGATAGTTTGGATTCCCTAGTGTAGGGGAATTTGAGAGTAGGGAGGTAGGAATGGGAGGATGTTAGGAGCACATCCTTATAGAAACTTTCAGAATTATATAGATTAAATATGATAGAGACAGGCCACCAGAAGACTAGATTCCAGAATTCAAACAAAAAATATCTTGATGCTAAAATTTGTTTTCAGAATTGTATATTGCAGAATACACAGCCTTGGTGTATCTACTTACTGATCAAGCAAGCTGAGCAGACCTACTCAAATCTCTGATGTCCTGGTATTTCAGTTGGATGCAGTGAAGACACAGATGTCAGAGGCTTATTAACTTGCTCTTCCCTCTGCTCCCCTTCTTATATCTCAACACCCATAATCAAGTTTTAGAGGTTAATGAATAGCCTATTTCCTGGGCTTGGGGACTGAGGTGGTTAATATTGGGCTGTCTTTCTAGGGAAAAGAAGTGGTTTTGTTGGAACAGGGAGGGATAGCTAGGATTTATTGCATAGCCATAACCTACTGGTCGAAATATGTGTAATTGTTATTAAGCTGAAGTTATAATTTCTTAAGTGGTACAAAATTTACTTTGATTTCAAATTTAAGATTTGCATTGGTACAAGTTTCTTATTGATATAGAAGTGAGATTAATATTGTTACTCTCATAGGTATTGTTCCTATATAATACATTTAGGAATACAGGCTTAGACCCACTCTTTCTTTAACATTTTTAACTGATTAGAGATGGTTAGCCTGTGAGTTAAGGGCCTATAGCAAATTAATAGCTCTGAGTTTTTGTTAGGGTGTTTTCTATATTTTATTTAGAACTAGCTGAGAGGAATTAACAAACAGCAGTTCAGATTGCCTTACATGGATAGTTGGCTTTCAAAATGTCAGAAGTTCACAGAATTGATGTTACAAACATTTCTGTATTAATGTTAATTTTCATTAAAGACCTGTCTGTTCCTGACAGCTTCCTGTCTTGGATACTAGGAAGAAATTGAGCATCTTTGGAGTTTCCCCAGTTGTGGTGAGACAGACACTAGGCATGAATTGCCTCTTTTCATCTACAGACAAGTTACTGTCCTGGAAAGGACACACTTCCAGAATAGTCCTTAATAATTCTGCATCACTAGATCTGTCAGATGATCCTAGGCTAGAAGGCTGAAGATCAGATACTCCAGCATTTTATAGTATTGGAACTGTCCAGGTGTTCTGCGGTCTCTATAAATTGGCAAAGTTTTAGAAGCTATGATTTGTGCTTCCCATAATCTCACTTAATTCAGTGATTCTGGATTTCTGATGGGGTTGAAGACTTATTGTCTCATACCCAATCCTGGCTATTTACTTTGAGAGAAAAGATTTGAGAGGATGGTTTTCAGCTGACATTCATTCTGCAGCCAAGAAAAAAGTCAGGTTCAGAACTAAGTCTCTTAGTTAGGAGAGATGACAGAGGTTCTAGTTAGTCAACAAAATGATGGACTGGGTATTAGGTCTATCTTGTACCATACTGATACAAATTGGTATAGTTATGCTCTAATTGTATTTTGAGAGAAACCTTTTTTTATTTTAACAGGAAAGGTGATATGTAGGAGGAGCTAAGATGGGAGGAGTAAGGAGAGGAAGAGGAGGAGTAAGGAGAGGAAGAGGAGGAGTAAGGAGAGGAGAAGGAGAAGGAGAGGAAGAGCTAGCAGATATGAGAGAGAGAGAGAGAGAGAGAGAGAGAGAGAGAGAGAGAGAGAGAGAGAGAGAGAGAGAAACTGCTTCATCTTTAGGCTGATAGCAGAATACTGGCTTCCAGGAAGATAGGATGAGGGTCTTAAAGCTCATACCCACAGTGATACAGCTACTCCTACAGAGTGACAACTTCTAATAGTGTAACTCCCTGGGAAGAGGATATACAAAACATCATATTTCAGTCTATATGTTAGAATCCAAGTTTCAAAGTCTCTTCTGAGATTCATCCAACCACTTAACTGTAATTCAGAAAGCAAGACAGGAAACCAACTGGACAATGTCCAAACTTTGCATCTTCATGTCTGATGTCAAAGTGTTCTTCAGACATCCAACTTCTTTGTCACTTTTGTTGACTGCAACAATTGTCTTTCTGTAGGACTGGTTCTGTACCCTGTTAGCTGAATTACTCAGGAGATATCCTATGGTCTAGCATCTCGAAAATCTTGGCATCCCCAAGGCAGTCTCAATGCTACAGCCTCTTTTTTCAATGACTGGGATCCACCCATGATCTAGTGGGCTCCTCCAAAGGGCTGGCTTCACTTCTCTAGCTCTGCCCTCTGTAGCACTCTAAGCTCAGGTTAATCCACTACATTGCAACTGCTGTTCTTGGTGATTAGCCCATGGTACTGGCATCTTCAATATGCTGGTCTTCCAATGCAACTAGGCATCACCAATAGCCTCTCATAGGCTCCCTTCACTGTGCTAAGCCTCAAATTCTTTGCATGACCCCTTTAGTCCTGGCTATAAAATACAACTGAGGCTGCAACTTCACCAATGGCCTTCTATGGTCTCTCACAGTGCCAAGCCTCAGCTACACTCAATGAACTCTTCATGCCTTCAAAACCAGTACCACCTGCGTGACTCTTATACATTACCAAGGACAGTTGAGCCCAAAGTACAACCTTGGCTCTCTCTGGAACATGGATTCTTTGTGCTCTCAGAAAACACTTCCCAGATTTCACCTCAGTGATGCTGGACTTTTCTGTTTGTTTGTGGGTTTTTTGTTGTTGTTTTGTTTTTCAAGACAGGATTTCTCTGTATAGCCCTTGCTGTCCTGAAACTCACTCTGTAGACCAAGTTGGCCTCAAACTCAGAAATCCACCTGCCTTTGCCTCCCAAGTGCTGGGATTAAAGGCATGTGCCACCACTGCCTGGCTTGCTGGTCTTTTCTTAATCACTACTAATTTCTTAGTGCCAGATAACCAGCATCAATTGTGCCAGTAGTCCTTTCTATTTTTCGTTCTAAACTCAGAGCAACGTGGCTGAAGTTGCAGAGTTCTGCTATTTCCTGGGGCTGGAACATGACATTACATGACATTACATGACATTATATTATCACTAGTTTTCTGTTCTCTAATTCTTTTACTGCCGAAGCTTGGCTGTTCTAGAACTTCCTCTGTAAACTGACTTTGAACTCAGAGATTTGCATGACTGTCTCCTAAGCACTGGTATTAAAGGTGTGGTCCATCAAGCCTATAGTTAAGTTTTTCTTCACCTAGAACTTGCTCTTTTCTAGGCTAGCTTTGAGCTCAAAAAAATCTGCTTGTCTTTGCCTCCTAGGATTAAATGTTTGTACAGCCCTTCCTGGACCTTAACTTTTTGGACAGGATCTTGCCCCAAGGTCACTATTGCCTTAATTCAATCTAATATCCTTGAACACAGAATTCAGATATATTTCACTTCTTGGTGCCCCTTTAAGACTCAAACCACATATTTTACATTTTTCCATTCTCAGCTTGCTATGCTTGTTTAAAATGCTCTTCTTGAGACTTACCCAGAGAATAACGTCTTTGGTGGGCTTTTTAAGACTTTCTTTTTCAATGCAACCAATATAAATCTCTTTCCCTTAGACTCAGGTAGAATCTTCAGACAAAGGCAAAAAGCAGTCACGTTCTTCACCAAAATTCTACAAAAACAGTCTCTAGGCCACATTCTGAAATTCTTCTCTACTGAAACTTCTTGGGCCAGGTCTGCACAGTTGAAATCATACTCAGCAACAATGTCTTCCATATTCCTACTAGTATAGCCCATTAAACCTCATTTATAGCAGTTCACTGTTTTCCAAATCCAAATTTTTCTAAACAAAAGCATGATTAGATTATCACAAAAATACCACAGTCCCCGGTACCAACTTCTGTCTTAGTTAGTTTTCTATTCCTGTGAACAGATGCTATGACAAAGGCAATTCTTATAAAAGACAGTATTTAATTGGGGCTGGCTAAGAGGTTCAGAGGTTCAATCCATTATCATCATGGCATGAACATGGTAGAATGCAGTTAGCCCTGGTGCAGGAGCTGCTGAGAGTTCTATATCTTCATCTGAAGACTCCTAGAAGAATACTGGCTCCCAGGCAGCTAGGACAAGGGTATTAAAGGCCACACCCACATGACTACACCTACTCTAACAAGTCTATTCCTCCCAACAGTCCCACTCCCTGATCTAAGCATATACAAATCATCACAGACACACTTGTTAATTTTTACTGTATTACTACGATATAAAATGTCCTGTTCAAAAAGTCTTATGTCAATGAGTTCAAATTTATTCCTTAATTACCCCTCTGTCAGATTCAGGGCATCAGGTCTTATGTTACTGTCCTTGATCCATTTTCAGTTGAGTTTTGGAGGTTAATCAATAGAGATCTGATTTTATTACTCTATCTGTTGCTATCCAAATTGATCAGTACTGTTTTGTGAAAATTTTAAAAATTTTGATAAGCAGATGACTGTGTCAGTGTGGAATTTTACATGAGTCCTCATTTCTATTCAGTTGATCTATATATTATGTTTATGACATATTGTATAATCTTGACACTCCAGCTGTGTAGAACAAAGTGAAATCTGAGATCCTGATAATTCCTTCTGTTTTATTACGCAAGGATTTTGTTTTGTTTTGTTTTGTTTTATTTTGTTTGTTTGGTTTGGTTTGAGGTTTGGTTTTTGTTTTAGTTTGTTTTGGGCCAAAGTAAAACTTATTGTTACCATATGAAATTACAATTAAATTTTTTTATGTTTTTTTGTTATTATCGTTTAATCATTTCTTATAATCCAGACTTTATCCCCTCTCAGTCCACTTTCCTACTGTTGCACAACTCCCCCCCCCTTGTCTCCAAGAAGATGTGCCCACCCCCACCTCATCACACCAGACCTCTCCTTCACTCTCTGGGGCCCTAAGTCTCTCACCAGATAAGTGTATCTACTATGTCAGAGTCCAGAACTGGCAGACCTCTGTTGTATATGTGTTGGGGGCCTCATATCAGCTGGTGGATGCTGCTTAATTGGTGGCTCAGTGCCTGAGAGATCTTGGGGATTCAGGTCAGTTGAGTCTTCCTATTTTCTCATGGGGCTACCCTCCTCCTCAGCTTCTTCCAGCATTTTCCCAATTGAACCACAGGGGTACCTGGATTCTGTCCATTGATTGAGTGATAGTATCTGCATCTGACTCTTTCAGCTTCTTGTTGGGCTTCTCAGAGGGCAGCCATGCTAGGCTCTTGTCTGCAAACACACCACAGCATCAGTAACAGTGTCAGGGCCCTGGGCCTCCCCCTGAGCTGGATCTCAATTTGACCCTGTCACTGGACCTCCTTTTCCTCGGGCTCTTCTCCACTTTTGTCCCTGCATTTCATTCAGACAGGAACAATTCTGGGTCAGTCAGAGTTTTTGACTGTAGGATGGAAATCCTATCCCTCTATTTGATGCCCTGCCTTTTGTGCATGATATATACTCATTAATAAGTGAATATTAGCTACAGAAGAACAGAATACCCAGGATATACTCCACAGAACTCAAGAAGGCTAACAAGCTGTAAGTCCCAAGTGAGGATACCTCAATCACAAATGGGAAGGAGAAGAAAGTAACCACAGGATGGGGGAGAGAGGAAGAGACTTCTGTAGCCTTTCCCTCCCTGAAGCCTTTCCCACCAGGGTTTTGACTTATTGGAGTGGCTGGTATTGGAAAACTGAGTAGCCCTCACTTTTCTATCTCTGGGTTATATGGCATAGCATGATTACATGTTCTCACTTAATTTACTTCTTTTCAATTCACATTAATTTATGTATTTATTCATTTTACATCTCAATCACTGAACCCTTTCCTGGTCTGCCCATCACACAGTCCTTCCCCTGATATCACCTTCCCCTCATCTTCTAAGAGGGTAGAATCTCCACTGGGTATCTCCCTACCATGCTACCTCAAGTCTATGAAGGGCTATGTGCATTCTCTCCCACTGAGGGCAAAAGAGAAGCCCAGCAAAGAAATGGATTCCACAAGTAGACAAAAGATTAAGGGTCATTCTTCACTCTAGTTGTGGGATCTACAAGAAGACTAAGTTCCACAACTGCTACATGTTGCAGGGAGGATACGTCCATCCAATTTGTGGTCTTTAATTGGTGGTTCAGTCTCTGAGAGATCCCAGTATCCAGGTTAGATGATTCTGTTAATCTTTCTGTGGATTTACTATCCCATTCTTGGCCCTCAATCTTTCCCCCAAATCTTCAAAAATTCCCTCACCTCCAACTAATGTTTGACTGTGTTTCTGCATCTTATTTTGTCTCATGCTGTGTGGAGCCTCTAAGAGAAGAGTCTTCCAAGGTTTCTTTCTGGAAGTATAAGAGAGTATCATTAATCGTGTCAGGGATTCGTGCTTGCCCATGGCTATGTCTTAAGTTGATCAGGTTATTGTTTTGCCCTTCCCTGGATATCGGCTATATCTTTGTCCATGTATTTCTTGTAGATAAGACATATTTTAGGTATAAAGTTTTCAGTGTGGGATAGTTTCTTTTTCTCTCCAGTTACATTCCTGCCTAGACACTGGAATTAGCCCTTCTGGGTGAATTTCTCCCAAGGGAGGAATTTAAATTATAATGTATCCTTATCTTATCTCTTCTGTAATTTAACTATCTACTGGCCTGGCTTTGCATCTGACCTGATAGTATCCAGAATTCCTTGTACACAAGGCTGGAATGCAAAGAATGAAGTGTAGCTGGGCCAGTTGGTTTGGAGAAGAACTTAGTCTGCATGAGTGTTGGATAAATGACCTTCTCCAGAGATGGTTTTCAGCAAAACAGCTCTTGTTTATTGGAGATAAGAAGAGTTATATAAACTTTAGAGTGGAGATAGGTGTTTACCCAGGGGCAGAGGAGGTGAGTATACATCATTAGCTGTGACTGAAATGCTAGGAATGCTTCATTTGCATAAATAAAAATTCCAGGTACTTCCATATCCTCATAGTGAGAGAGGACATTTGAGCAGTAATTTTGTCACCAGACTAAGTAACTGCCTCAATAGTATTGAAGGCAGGGCATAAGACCTATGTGCATTGGGACATGCAAGCCCAGAGCAAGATGGAAAACAGTCATACTCTTGCTGATATCAGGATGAGATCTTCAGAGTTTAAACAGGTTTTGACCTCCCTCTTGCTATAGACTGGCTCCCTCAGGGCACACCTTTCTGGCTCCAAAACTATCCTCTTACATCTCCGTACTGAAATTGATTAAGACAAAATAATAGGACAAATAAAATTGAAGAGTTACAAATAACACTTAAAAAATATTGTTACAAGACCAATCTTTGGTAAATTTGGAAATGAAATAAATTACTCCCCCAATATTAAATCTAAAACAAGGATAAAAGATTTTTTAATGCTTCATACTTCCAATAGTTCAAAACTCTAAAGAACTGTATAGACAACAGAAGTAATAAAGTCAATATTGATAAGATATATGATGTCACAAGCAGAGGAATTTGTGAGTAGATAGGATGTTTGCTTCTCCTAAAGGCTATTTTTACAACTGTTATTCTTACTATGGTCTTTAGTGTTATTCTTTTACTTATAATACACTTGTCCTACATTGCATATAAATATAATGTCAAGTAGAACAGATGAGTGTGATAATTATACCTGGATCATGAAAGTAATTAATATTTATGTGATACTGGATTTTCTTAATTTATCCCTATACCAACCCTTTGTATACCCTGAATTCTGTCTCAATATTATCTATCACCTTTTAAGAAACCTTTCTGTGATGGTTTGTGTATGCTCACCCCAAGGAGTGGCACTATTAGAAGGTACGGCCCTGTTGGAGTAGGTGTATCACTGTGTGCCCTCATCTTAGCTGCCTGGAAGCCAGTATTCTGATAGCAGCTTTCAGATGAAGATATAAAACTCTCAGCTTTGCCTGCAACATACCTGCCTGGACGCTGGCCTGCTCCCATCTTGATGATACTAGAGAGAACCTCTGAACCTGTAAGTCAGCGCCAATTAAATGTTGCCCCTTGTAAGACTTGCACTGGCTAATATCCACTTATTAGTGAGTACAAACCATGCATGTCCTTTTGGGTCTGAGTTACAACACTCAGGATGTTGTTTTTAGTTCCATTCATTTGCTTGCAAAAGTCATGGAGTCCTCAGTCTTAATAGCTGAGTAGTATTCCATTGTGTAAATAAACCACATTTTCTGTATCCATTCCTCTTTTGTGGGACATTTCCAGCTTCTTGCTATCATGAACAAGGCTGCTATGAATATGATGGAACACTTACCCTTGTGGCATGGTAGATCATCTTTTTTGTATATGCCCAAGAGTAGTACAGCTGGGTCTTCAGGTTGATCTGTTTCTAATATTCTGATGAACCTCCAGATTGATTTCCAGAGTGGTTGGACCAGTTTGCAATCCCACCAACAATGAAGGAATGTTCCTCTTTCTAGCAATCATTCTCAACCTCATATGGAAAAGTAATAAAACTAGAATAGACAAAACAATCCTGATCAATAAAATAACTGCAAGTAGAATAACAATTCCTGACCTCAAGCTGTACAACAGAGCAATAGTGATAAAAACTACATGCTATTGATATAGCAAAAGACACATCGATCAATGGGATAAAATAAAAAAAACAGAAATAATCCCTCATACATATGAATTTTTTTTTACAAAAAGCTAAAACCATACCATAAAAGAGCATCTTCAACACATGATGCTAGTCTAACTGATGTCTCCATGTGGAAGAATGAAAATAGATTACTTTTTATGACCCTGCACAAAACTCAAGTCAAAATGGATCAAGGATATCAACATAAAACAGGATACACTAAATCTCAAAGAAGAGAAAGTCCAAAATAAACTTGAATGCATTGGTGCAGGAGACATTTCCTGAAGAGAACACAAATGGCTCAGGTTCTAATAGCAACAATTGATATGTGTGACCTTCTGAAACTGTAAAGCTTCTTTAAGGCCAAGAACACTGTCAATAAGACAAAATAGCAGCCTACAGATTGGGAAAGAGTCTTCACAAACCCTACATCTGACAGAGGGCTAATATTAAAAAATTATAAAGAACTCAAGGAGTTAAACACAAACATCCCAAATCACCCAATTAAAAAATGGGGCACCAAGCTAAACAGAATTGTCAACAGATAAATCTCAAATGGTCAAGAATCACTCAAAGAAATGTTGAATGTCCTTAGTCCTCAGTGAAATGGAAATCAAAACAACACTGAGTTTCCATCTTCCAATGGTTAGAATGGGTGATCAAAAATTGGATTTAGCACATTATGGAGAGGATGTGAAACAAGTAGAGTATTCTACCATTGCTGGTGGGAGTACAAATTTGTACAGCCACTTTGGAAATCAATTTGCAAGTTTCTCAGAAAACTGGTAAATAGTTGTACCTCAAGACCCAGCTATACCACTCCTGGACATACATTCAAGAGATGCTCTACCATCCCACAAAAACATTTGATCAACTATGTTCTAACAGATTTATTTGTAACAGTCAGAAACTTGAACTAACCTAGATGTCCCTCAACTGAAGAATGGATAAAGAAAATGTTGTGCATCTACACAATAGAATAATATTCAGCTATAAAAATAAAGACATCATGAATTCTTTAGCCTAATGGATGGATCTTGTGAATATCATTCCAAATGAGGTTACCCAGTTTCAAAATGATGTGCACAGTTTGTATTCACACATTAGAAGATATTACTCATAAAATATGGGATTCCCATGCTACACTCCAAAACTCAGGTGACAGGAAGAACAGGAGAAGCAAGTTAGCTTGAGGCTTACTTGAAAGAAGGAATGGAATGGTGCTGAAAGGCAGATGAAGAAAGGGAACTGTGTGGGAGGGAGAAGTGGGAAGGGAATGGGGAGAATGTGGGAAGCAGCAGGGGGAGATGACCAGATGGCCATGAGAATGAATGGAAATATGTAACCTACAGAGGGGGAGGTAAGGGTCATCTCCAGGAAGAGATGGAGACCTTAGATAGTGGGAGGTGTCCACAAATTTCTTGAGAGAGAGAGGAAAATATATGTGTATTACCTATTAATATATTAGTATATTTTCAAATATGTATCCATATATATATATATATACAGACACACACAAGACACACAAACACACACATATGTAGAGATAGAGATAGATGAAGAGAGACAGAGAGAGAGAAAATGGAGAGAGAAGGAAAGAGTTTTGTTTAAACATGTCAAAGTGCATGAGTATGGGGCTAAGGACAATTTGTGTCACCAGATTCTTGGTAGATTCTGGAAATTGGATTAAGTGTCTCAAAATTGGCTCTTCATAATTGGGTTAACATCACATTTCTTAATTAAAATATAAGTAGAGTGTAATTACATTTTTTGCAGTAAATAGCAGCACCCAACACAGAAACTGACAAATTATCATGAAGTCAGAAAAAAGAGTTTGCAAAATATTCAGTCATAGTGGGAACAGTGTATTGCAGGCACACTTCCAAAGGCTTAGGACAAGAAAGCACAGAAATAGCGAATGATCTATAGATTATTAATGACAAAATAATTTTTTTTTACTTCAGTATACATCAGGATATTTTTACATATAAAATTATGGCAGTAATAACAGAGTGCACAGAATGTATGCACAGAATGTAGGTAGAAAAAATTGCTGCAATGATGAGAAATGACCACAAAGCATCACCATTAGCTGAAATACTATTGGTTACTGATAATTGCCAGAATACTGAGAGGTAGTTCTCTCTAAGTGTGTGTTCTCCAGAAGGTAGATTAGATTCTAATCGATGATCACCCATCTAAGAAAAATAGTTAACAATAATTAAATTTTCTGGACTTAAGAAAATGAGTCAAGTATGGTGATGAATCCTTTAAACTCAGAACTGGGAAGGCAGAGAAAGTCAGTTTTTTGTTAGTATGTGTTTTCTAGAAAGTTGATTAGATGCTAGTAGATGGCTACCCATCTTAAAATTTAACCAACAAAAACTGACCTGGATGGGTATTAGAAAATGAGTCAAGTATAGTTATGAGTACCTTTAATCTCAAACTCAGAAGGCAGAGGCATGTAGATCTTTGGGAATTTTCTTCCAGCTTGAAGTATATTTTAAATCCACAATAGCTATGGCTAGAGAAACCTTGTCTCAAAAAAAACAAAGTAAATAGATAAATCAGGAAACAAAAAATAGATGACTATGTGATGAGTGTGGTTTACCTGGGAGGAATTAGTTAAGAGGGACAGATTTGATCAAAATATCATGGGTGAAATCCTTATAGAAGCTGAAACATTGCCATTGCCTTAGGGACACCAAGATGTTTGAAATGCCAGAGTCATGGGCTATCTGTTGAAGAAAGCTGCTAACAGGGAGTGGAAGCAGCCCAGGAGAAAGAAGTTTGTTGCACTCAACAAAGATGAAAAAAAGTGTTATAGATCTAAAGACCAATTTGACAGCACACGTGGAGATGCAGAGTTTGCAGTTTGTCCAGCTTATTTCCAGTCTTGCTTTGTTATTATAGTTAGGTGAATGGATGGATTTCAGAAGAGACCTTGAACTTTGGACTTTTAACATTGTTGAGACTGCTATAGACTATGGAGACTTTGGAAGTTGGATTAAATGTATTTTTCATTATGATATGTTTAAGTTGGCCTTCATATGCTCATATGTTTGAAAAAGTCTGTGAAGGCCAGGGAGTCGAATGTGACGGTTTCTATATACTTGGACGAGGGAGTGACACTAATAGGAGATGTGGCCTTGTTGGAATAGGTGTGTCACTGTGGCCATGGGTTTAATACCCTTTTCCTTGCTGCCTGGAGGTCAGTATTCTGCTAGCAGCCTTCAAATGAAGATGTAGAGTTCTTAGTTCCTCCTGCACCATGCCTGGCTGGATCCTGCCATGCTTCCACATTGATGACAATGAACTGAATCTCTGAAACTGTAAGACAGCCCCAATTAAATTTTGTTCTTAGAAGAGTTTCCTTGGACATGTTTTCTGTTCACAGCAGTAAAACCTTAGGATAGAAGGAAGTAAGAAGGAAGGAGAAAAGAGAAAAGAACTATGTGGAGAGAAGAAAGGGATCAGAAGCATAAACAGGACATACAAAAAGAATAATGGGATGAATAAGATAAGATGCATTATATATGAAAATTACACAACAAAATCCATTAAGGTATATAATTAAAATATTATAATACATTTTAAATTTATTTTTAAAGTATTTTACTTTGCATCCAGCTCGATGTTCCCTTCCTAGTCAACTTCTCCCATCACCTTTTCTCCAACATCCTCTCCTTCTCCCCTGAGTGGATGGAGGCCCTTCTGGGTATCCCCCTACCCTGGAACTTCTATAACAAATGTATCATGAATTTATAATCAAGTGCATCAAACTTGAGAATATCATCCTGAGTTGAGTAAACCCATCTCAGAAGAACATGCATGGTATGTACTCACTTATAATTAGATACTAGCCATAAAACTGTGGCTACCCATGCTACCCTCCACAGGCTCACAGAAGTTAAAAAGAAAGAAGGATGCTTGAATATCACTTAGCAGGGAGAAAATAGTCATAAAAGGCAGATAGAGGGAGAGATATGGGAAGGAGAGGGAATAGTACGCAGAATGTGGTGGGGCTTCAGGATCAGATGTGGGGAGGGACAAAAGAGATGCCTTGATGTCCATGGAAATGAATGAAAGTATGGAAGGGAAATTGTTGGAAAGGTAGAGGGTATCTCCAAGATGAGACAGAGACCTGGGATAAGGGAGGATCCCAAGAATCAATGGAAGTTACTTCTGTTATGACTCTCAGCATTTAGAGATATGGATCCTGAAGAGGCCATCTGCTGAATTCAGGCAGTAACCCCAGTGAAATGAAAGAGACACCAACATATCCTAAAAATGTTCAAACCAAAATTTATTCAATGTACAAGAAATGTAGGCACAGGGAATGGAGCAGAGACAGAGGGGAGGGGCAACCAATAAACAGCCCTACTTGAGACCCACGTAATGGTGAAGCATCAGTTCCTAACACTATTAATGATAATCTGTAATGTTTGCAGACAGGAGCATCTTGTCCTCTGAGGGCTCCACCCAGAAGCTAACTAAGAGAGACCACCCTCTCAGAGTAGGTGAAGGGGGAGTGGTGGGAAGGATTGTGGGAGGGGCAACCAAGAGGAGAGCAGTGAAAGGGATATTAACTGAATAATTAAAAAAAAAATAAAACAACCGCTAAGATGTATCCTTTGGTTGCAATGTACATTTCCCAAGCATTTTGTAGTTTTAACAAGAATTGCTATAGTAAAGGTTAGGGAATTGTAGAGATGGTTTGGCAGTTGAATAACTGTTACTCTAACAGAGATCAAAGGTTTGATTCTCAACAATTGTCGCTCAGAACCATCGGTATCTCCAATTACAAAGGATATGATGCCTCTTAAGAATTATGAGTGAGACAGGCACACACATGGTACAAATACATACATGAAAACAATACATTCAAACACATAAAATAAATTGGGTAATTGTAAAATACATTTTAAAACTGCTAAAGTTACTCTAATTTATGCAAAATGAAGAGTATACCACGAGGATTTAGAAATTAATTCTGTTGTTTCATAATGTATTCCTATCAAAGGCAACAAATTAGTGCAATTGCTTGACCTCAGTAAATTAACTTTTTTTACTCAGTACATAAATTTCTTCTAGTTTTGTCACCTGAATTTAGGTTTAAAATGCAGGCACTTCCAGCATTGATTTTTTTCAAGTAATATTCAATGTGAGCATCTGATGATTAAGAAAATTAATTTTCTAATTTATTCTTTATAAAAAGTACTTCTTTTGTGGGAGTGACTTCACTTGAATTGTATAATATGTGAATAGTTCACCTGAGTAAACTGAGAGTTCTTCTAGATTCGTCTTTCTAGTGTCTTAGGTGCAGATGGTTGCTATGAAATTTGTGACCTTTGGTAAATGAATATAGGCTCAGTTTAATTATATTAAATGATTTATTGATTAGCTCCTAGAAGGATGAAAAATTCCTGAGCTGAATTGGAAATTGTAATAAAGGAGGAGTATGAGAAAGGACATGTAAAGGAGAAATCCATACAAACACCTTGAATACCTATGCAAGCAAGTAAAAACTATTCTGTGCTGTCAAGTGATTAAGGCAATCCAAATCATCTTTGGATATTTGTATAAGAAAGTTGCAGAAGCAAAAAAAAACAGTTAGTCATATCATAAAAACTAGAGAGTGATGGTTGTATATTTTTGAGTGGGGCTCACTGTGTCAGGGTAATTGGGAATTTGTATTAACAAGTACTTGAGTCAGAGAAAAATGGTTGATGGGAACCCAGATGGTTGCCTAACATAAACTGTGCCTAGCCATGACACTGTCACAACATAAAGATGTTAAATGAGAGTTTATAATTTCTCCATCTCTAGATTCTTTAAAAGGAATATTAGTACTATTTTATCATTTAGAAAATTATAATAAGGGCATGTGAAAACTGTTTTGATAATGAAAAATACCTTAATATAAACTCTTTAAGAAAAAGTCTAAATAGTGATACTTATTAGAAATATAACAGCACTGTTGTATTGTTACTTGTACACATCTTTTATATTTGTATATTATATATTATGATATATATTTGTAGAAGATGAATGATATCTATCTTTGTTGAAGACATCAAGGTTGTGTTCTCAGGTGATAAAAATTTGAGAAGTAAAAGTAGAAATATACATTATGCAAGGGCATATACAAATATTCAAGGGCACCTACATTTGAAATAGAAATGTTAATAAAGCTCAAAGCACACATTTAACTTCACCCAGTAATAGTGGGAGATTTCAACACCCCAAACTCACCAATGAACAGATGATAGAAACAGAAACTAAACAGAGACATAGTGAAACTAACAGAAGTTATGAGCCAAATGGATTTAACAGATATCTATAGAACATTTCACACTAAAATAAGATAATATACATTTTTCTCAGCACCCAATTATACCTTCTCCAAAATTGAACATATAATCAAATTTAATAAGCCTCAAGCAATACAAGAGGATTGAAATAATGTCATGCATCCTATCAATCACTATGCACTAAAGCTGGTCTTCAGTAACAATAAAAACAACAGAAATCCCACATACTCATGGGAAACAGGGCAACTCAATGATAACTTGGTCAGGGAAGAAATAAAAAAAAAAGACTTTTTAGAATTTAATGAAAATTTAGGCACACCATATCCAAAGTTATGGGATACAATGAAAAATATTGCTAAGAGGAAATCTCTGAATGCCTCCACAAAGAAACAGGAGAAAGCATACACTAGCACTTTAATAGCACATCTGAAAGTTCTAGAACAAAAAGAAGCAAATACACTCTAAAGGAGTAGACAGTAGGAAATAATCAAACTCAAGGCTGAAATCAACCAAATAGAAACAAAGAGAACTATATAAAGAATCAACAAAATCAGGAGCTAGTTCTTTGAGAAAATCAACAAGATAGATAAACCCTTAACCAGACTAATCAGAGGGCAGACAGTATACAAATTCACAAAATCAGAACTGAAAAGGGAGACCTAACAACAGATACAGGAGAAAAGCAAAAAATCATCAGATCCTACTACAAAAGTCTATACTCTACAAAACTGGAAAACCTAGATGAAATGGATGATTTTCTAGATGGATAACAGTTATCAAAGTTAAATCAGGATCAGATAAACCATATAAACAGTCTCACAAACCCTAAAGAAATAGAGGCATTCATTAAGTTTCCCAACCAGAAAACACCTATAACCAGATAGTTTTAGTGCAGAATTCTATCAGACCTCCAAGAAGAGCTAATATCAACACTCTTCAAGCTATTTAACAAAATAGAAACAGAAAAATAATACCTAATTCAATCTATGAAGCCATTTACTCTGATACCTAATCCACACAAAAACCAAAGAAAGAGAACATCAGACCAGTTTCCTTTATGAATATTGATGCAAAACAATCAACAAAATTTGTCCAAATCACGAACACATGAAAACGATCATTCACCATGATGACTACCATGGCTTCATCCTAGGGATGCAGGGATGGTTCATTGTATGAAAAGCCATCAACATAATTCACCCTATAAACAAACTAAAAAAAAAACCACATGATCATCTCATTAGATACTGAAAAAACATCTGACAAAATACAACACCTTTTCACATTAAAAGTCTTGGAAAGATCAGGAATTTAAGGCTCATACCTAAGTATAATAAAAACAATATACAGCAAACCAATAGTCAACATCAAACTAAATGGGGAGAAATTGAGGCGATTTCACTAAAATCAGGGACCAGACAAGGCTGCCCAATCTCTCTCTATATATTCAATATAGTACTCATTGTTCTAGCCAAGTGTCAAAGATATATAAATTGGAAAGAAAGAAGTCAAGATATTACTATTTGCAGATGATATGATCGTATATTCAAGGGACTCCAAAAATTTCACCAGAGAACTCCTATGTCTGATAACCAACTTCAGCAAAGTAGCTGAAATTTCCAAAAAAAGAGGAGAGAGAACAAGTAAAGACCATATCCAGAACTTAGGCACTGCCCCCAGTTGAGGGATGGGGGCCACCCACCAATCTCAAAAATATTAACATAGAATTGTTCCTGTATGCCTGCAGCCAATCATTGAACTGAGCAGGGGAACCCCAATGTAGGAGTTGGGGTAGGGACAGATAGAACCGAAGGGGTTTGTAACCCCATAGGAAGAACAACAATATCAACTAATCAGACCACCCAGAGCACCCAGGGACTAGACCACAAACCAAAGGGTACATACACATAGAGAAACCCGTGACTCCAGCTGTTTATGTAGCAGTGAATTGCTTTATCTGGCATCAATGGGAGGGGAGGCCCTTGTTCATGTGTAGACTCGATGCCCCAAGTAGGAGAACACTGGGGTGGTGTGGCAGGAATGAGTGTGTGAGTGGGGAAGCTCCATCATAGAATCAGGGAGGAGGGTGGTTGGAATGGGGTGTTGCTGAGGGGAAATTGAGATCGGGAATAACGTTTGAAATGTAAATAAAAATAACCAATAATAAATAGAAATATATATTTTTCATGATCTTTTGAACCAAGAGTGAGTAAAAGTAGCAAACACACACACACACACACACACACACAGATAAGCCTTGTTTTGAAAACACAAACCAACCCTCTATCATTAAAAATATTAATTTTATATTTATATATATACACACGTGTATATATAATATTGTACAAACACACACACACACACACACACACACACATATATATATATACATATATATATATATATATATATATAGTGTTTGCATATATTGTTTTGGGGCATGGGGTGTACTTTAGTGTGGTTTGTACAACCAGTGCAATGTCATTGCATAGTTTTTAAGAGTTTTTCTTTAGCATGCACAAAAATCATGGTTGCATCTATAAGCAGAGAGTAGTAGTGAACAACTGTCAGAGAGTAATGATGAACAGCAGTCATACTTAGATTCAAGTTAATATATATATATATTCACTCACAAGTGCATTCACACACAAATTTCATGTCCATGTGTGGAAGCTTAATCATTACTTAGATTAGCCATTTCTCTCTTCCCACAACATGGATCCCAGTGAGTTAATTCAAGTTTTCTGACATGGCAGCAAACTCCTTCTCCAGTTGACCCATCTTTCAAGGGCTTAAACACTGATATATTTTTATGTCAAAAATAGTTTTTAAGTATTTTCACTTAATGGGATACATTTTCCATTTCATCTCTTCCAATATTCCTACATCACTCTCCAGTATATCAATTAAATTAATGAATTTTTTCCTTGTACCCAAATTACTTTATGCATATATTTATAAATACATATATTTATACCCATTGTATTTCTGTATACAAACTGTTAAGTGTGAATAGTGTTACATGTATTTGCTTTTAGGGCTGAACATTTGGCATTGAACAACCAATTGATGTGCTTATCCCTGGCAAATACCACTTCTTATAGTCCTAATTTATTACACTTGGCTATAATATTTTATATATGGTTGAGAATTAATAGGGTTCTGTGCATGGACTTGGCTCTCCCTGTGATACCCTTGTTATGTATGTTTGTTTGTCATACAATATATTTTGATGTTATTTCTGTCCAAAACTTCTAAATCCTCTTGCACTAACAACCCATATAATTTATGTTTCTCTCCTCAATTCCATGATTCTAACAGAAAAATAGTCTCATCTCTGAAATAATATAAATAAATCTAAAATATAATGAAGAATATTCATTGAAAATATAGTGAAGAAAATTCAGGCATAAATAATTGAACACAGGCCGGGCAGTGGTGGCACATGCCTTTAATCCCAGCACTTGGGAGGCAGAGGCAGGTGGATTTCTGAGTTTGAGGCCAGCCTGGTCTACAGAATGAGTTTCAGGACAGCCAGGGCTATACAGGGAAACCGTGTCTCAAAAAACCAAAAAAAAAAAAAAAAGTGAACACAGAATTGCATGCAACATAATTGAAGCATGAACATTGATATTATTAAAGGTAAGGTGGGGAGTCGTGGTTCTATGGCTTCTATATGATGAAGGAGTATTTAACCAAGTGCTAACATAACTGAAGTTGGCATGTACATGGGACAATTTCTGGTAAGTATCTATCCCCAAGTGCCATGGGGTGATATGTCTCTTTGCTACAATGGCAACAATATATTCCTTATGATGGGTGTGAATGGAATGACCTTAGGGATAATTCTAGTTTGGACATTTCCGTATATATTGTATAGAAATGTGTTTCTCTGTAATGAATAGTGTCTACATTTTAAGTGTGGTAATATCACTAGAACTATTAATTGACTGAATTTAATATCACCATTTACAAATGTAATGTATATTGATAAGGATCATATGCAATCTGTGACTGCTGTTGAGTGGCATTTTCTTGGACAGGAAGACATACATCTCTCTCTCTCTTTATATATGTATATGAACTGTCTGTATGGAAAGAATTTCCTCTGCAAGCCATGAGATGTTGTAGTTTTTACTAAAAGTTACTCTTTTAGGACAAAAGACTTGTAACCCATGAAAAGAATCAGACAGTGAAGAGGTACACAATGAGTTAAGAATGGAAAAAAAACTTATTCAGGTTCAAATATTATTATGATAAAAAGTATAGTATATGATTCATAACACAACCAGGGACCTAATTATAAACCAGTAGAGAAGCTGTCATAATTAGTATGCGTAATAATATGCATGAGAATTGATTAAATTGAGAAAGTTTTATTTTTTATATTGATCTTGTTGCTGTTGTGAGAGGAAGATTTGGCTGGTCTATAACTTGCTCTATAGATGAGTGTAGCCTTAAAATAAAGAAGATCCACCTGCTTATTGCCACTCAAATAATGAGATTAATGCTTGGTTTTATTACAATACTCCAAGGAGAGGACTTCTAAATAAAATTAAAAGAGTCTCTTAAATCCAGCCACATGATAGTATGTGTCCTGTGATTGGATGTGAGTATTCTTCTGAGTGTTGTGGAAAGTAGGAAACCAGGTGCTATACAAGTCATACCTCTGTGAGGAAAAAGCAGTACAACTTGTGTCAAATGAGTCTCTCCATTCTAAGAACCATTATATCCACTTGGTCATTGCAGTAGAAGATCCCCAGGTGTATCAAGTAAAGGAAAACAAGAGGGACAGGTATTATCAAGATAACTGAAAATATAAAAAGTAGCATTTTACACACCTATGAACTATTAAGAGTACAAGTCAGTCATTGGAGGATGAACAATCATTATTGAGTGGACTGTAGATAGGTAAGATCATGTTCAACAGGTTTAGACTAGCATGGGACTTAGCTTCATGAAATTCCAAAACAACCAATAAGGCATCAGAGACTTGCCCAGGAAGGCATAATTCCTTTCAGTGTATATTACTGGACCAGTGTGAGATTTTAAGCACTGAATGTTCAAAGAGTACCATTGTCACCACAGGGTAAACTGAAGGCTGTTTGAGGAGTCAATAATTAATTACTCAGTTCACATTTCTCTCAAGGAATAAAGATTGAATTACTGGGCTTGTATTTCTCTGAGTAAGTTCATCTTAAATCAAAAGCAGTATTTCTTTTCTCATTGATTATCAAAGTTTAAGCAAACCAGTTCATAGTAGCAAGTTTTTTTCCTATGCCTAGATGATGACAATTTGTAATCACCAAAATCCAGATCATCACTTATCACATCTTATTCAGCCAAACTGAATAATCATCTAATCTCTGTTCTTATTATACAATTATTTACTCTTTATTTATAATACTGTCTTTCATAGTGCACACCAAATCCTGTGGCTAGCTCCATAGATAAAAGGATACAGGAATTCAGAACCAACCTGGAAGGACATGGTTTTCTTTTCCTTTTTCTGTATCTTTATTTATCAAGGCTATAATCCTCTTCCAAGTACAATTACATGCTTACAAGAAATGAAAGTTCACTGTATCGCTTTTCTAACCTATGTAGCCCTAACTATTCTACAAGGGATGGGACACAATCTGTTCTTAATTATAACTTTATTTCATCTTTCTGGCAATACAACTTAAACTATCCCCTTAAAATTTTTATAAACTACTCTAACTTCTTAAACCTATTTAAATCAAATGACTAATTCTTTAAAATCATAAATCCATCCACACAATATTTTTTTATGAAAGTTTACCTTCACAGAGAACTGTCCCATACAGTGGGATATTTCCCAAGAGGCAATTACATCAAATTATAGGCAGTGAGGGCCTTCCCAGTCCAATCACACCATGTTAGATATATGAGGAATACAACAATGATAAACATTAGAAGGCACACGAACTATGAGTAGTAATCTAGAGATGAAGCCCCTGGGGTTTACCTTTTTTTGGATATTTTATTTATTTACATTACATATGTTATCCCCTTTCCTGGATTCCCCTCCGCATACCACTAGTCACATCCTCCCTACCCCATCCTACTCACCCAAGACTGCCTCCTTGCCCTGGCATTCCCCTACACTGGGGTATCCAGCCTTCCCAGGACTAAGAGCCTCTCCTCCCATTGATGTCCAACAAGGCCATCCTCTGCTACATATGAGGCTGGAGTGATGGGTCCCTCCATGTGTACTCTTCGGTTGGCGGTTTAGTTCCTGGGAGTTCTGGAGGTAGTCTGGTTGATTGATATTGTTTTTCTTCCTAAAGGTTGTAAACCCCTTCAGCTCCTTTCTAAGTTACATTCATTGCATTTAAGCAAACCATGAGCTGTATCCATGAAGCTCACTTGCCCTCTGCACCTTATCTCACATGGCATCCTCGATGAATACCGGGAGTAAATGTTATCAAAATGCCAGAGTCTGTATTCCTAACCTAATGAAAGTTTTTTAAGCTTCTGTAGCAGATTTTAGAAGACGTACATGCCAAGTAATGCACACGATAAATATAAAGATTGAGGCCAAGTATGGAGGAATGTGGCTTTAATCTCAGAGTATGGAAGACAGAGGAAAATCTCTGTGAGGTAAGGACAAGCCAGGTCTAAATACTCAGCACAGATTTGTTATGACTATACAATGAAAACATTATTTGCTGAAAGGCTTTTTAAAATTGATTTTGTTTATCCTATGGGTAGGCAATTATCTACCTCAGAATGTGGGGTTTTTGTTTATTTCCTGCACCAAGTTAAATTGTGGGCAGATATTTCTTGTCCAGCTCTTGGCCCTTTCAGCATTTAGTTTGGTTAATGGAATGACAAAAGGCAGGATATTTTCCTGGGGAATATAAGTGTGGTTGAACCGGATTGGCAGGCATTACAGGCCATGGAGTATCCCTGATAGATTTAATAAGAAATATTCCTCTGGCCTTGTCATGCATCAGTGGGAAGAGAGGCCCTTGGTCCTCTGAAGACTACATGTCTGAGTGTAGAGGAAGGCCAGGGTGAGGAGGAGGAATTGGGTGGGTGGGGGAAGATCCTCATAGAATCAGGGGGAGGAGGATTGGATAGGGTGTTCCAGGGGTAAGTGGGAACTGAGAAAGGGGATAACATTTTGAATGTACATAAAGAAAATATCCAATAAAAAAAGAAATGTTCCTCACAGGTTCTAGTATTTGGACACTTGGTTCTGAGGGGGTCAATTTGTTTGGTGTCGTTTTGAAGGTGTAGCTTTGCTGGAGAAAATATATCACATGCAGTGGGTGCTAAAATTGAATGTCTTGTGTGTCTCCCTTTCTTCTCACTAATTACTGCTTATCATCTATTCTCTTTTTTGCCTGATTGTATTTAGAAATTTGATCTTTCAGCATTCTGTACCTTTCATCACAACAGGAGAGTAAATTGAAGTTCATCAATGCAGATATTATAAATGTTCCAGAAAATGTAAATGCTAACAAATTTCTCTAGATAATTTATTACAAGCATACATATGTTCATATTATGGTTCCAACATATATGTGTAATTCGTACATGAAAGTAATCTCTCTCTCTCTCTCTCTCTCTCTCTCTCTCTCTCTCTCTCTCTCTCTCTCTCTCCTTTCCCTTTCTGTCTCTCTCCTTTTTCTCCTTAATGGTTTCTGAATAAATGTGTAGATCTCAGAAAACAAATAGTAGGAGAAAAGAGACTTATAAGATCTTTCCTATGACTTTGCATAGGTGCTGCTGGTATGTGTGTGTGTGTCACACATACACACACACACAAACACACATACATGTGAATGATTAATATCATAATGCTCTTTATATATTTATTTTAAAACATATATGTGGTGCACATATACAGTTAAATAATGTTCAATATCAAAAACATGAAATTTGCAGGTCAATAGGTAGAAAGGAAAAGAAACAATAACAGTGAGTGACAGCAATGGCATGTGAAAAAGACAAATGCTCTTGTTCACTCCACATGAGGCTCCTACATAGGTTCTTTTGTTTTGTGAAATTTTATGGAAGTCATGTGAAAAGTATGATATTGGAAACTAGTCATTGGCACAGAGGAATTGGCTTAGAGTGGAGTGAGAGTATAATACTTAGTCAATGAAAGTAGAAAGGGGATTTCTGGAGGCAGAAGTTTTATGTTGATATTGGTATGAAAGGGTGTGGAGAAATTGAAGTCCACAGAAAGGTTTAGCCAAAGTGAAATGCACACAAGAAGTTATTTTGGGAACTTAAATACTATCTTATACTATTTAAAACAATAGTAAGAATATTAGAGTATATGTGATATAAAGGAATATAGAAAGAGTACTAGAAGCTAAACGTCTAATCAGGAATGGGGAAAGGTCTTGAAGTTGGGTGAAATAAGTGGAAATAAGAAAAACTAAGGTTGTACAAAGAACCTTTATGAAACCTATACACATATATCTATACATTTATGTTATATGTGAAGTACATAAGTACTTTATCAGAATTATGAATTAGTTCATATACATAAGTATATAGAACATAGATCTTTATAATTAGAATATGTAATATAATATGTATTATAATACATGATAAACTACATATATAACTATAAAATACTAAAAGTTAGCTATACTTGATCAGAATGTAGTGATATTTATATAAATATATTTATAAATTATATATAAAAATATATAAAGCTGAATATATACATATATATTTTATATATCAAATACATATAAATTTACTTTATATATTATATATAAAGTTATATATGTAGATGTACATATATATTTATATGTGTACATATACTCATATTATATACAAATCTCCATACTCCAAACTTGTAACGCTAGTCTATATTTAGTAGTAATGCATGTAGCTTATTATGAGTTATAATATATAGCATATTGCATGTTATTATCTTAAATGTTAAATGTTACATGTTGTACATATACACATATAAATACTATATGTGAAGTATTTATTTTATATATAATACAAACATTTACTTTTATGTATGTACATATATATTTGTGGTAATTCAAAGAGAAACATCTAATTTAGTGAAAATACTACTCTAAGAAGATATAAGTTAATAGAGAAAATCATAGTGACATACAAGGATTAATTCACTGGGAATTATAAGTAAAAGAATCCCAGAAACTATGTATAACTATACATATTCAATGTACTTGTAATCAATTACAGAAACTATGTATAATTAAACATATTAAATATACTTTCCCACATTAAGCTTATAATCATAACTGTATGTGGAAACAAAAAGACTCAATGTAGAAAAAAAACTTAAATAAAAGAATTTGGAAGGGGTAACACTATATCATATTAAAATTTATTCTACAGAGTTAAAGTAACAAAAAGTGCATGGTATGGTACTGCTATGCTATAACTGTATTAACTAATACCGCTTGAGAAGCAACAACCTTCAGAATCCCTCAGGGTGCTGGTAGCATGAGTCACCTCATGATTCCAATTTGGAAGTACCTTAAAAACCTTAAATCTAAACATTCTGAAATGAAAAACAAAACACACTTACAAAAAGCAAAGGGCATGCACCAGTGGAACTCTTTGTTCCAGAGCCTACAATAGTGTCCACTGGTTCCTCTGTACATATGATATAACATTTAGCATAGTGTTTATATGGCATTCCTGAGTGTTTTAACAAGTGAATGTGTGATCCTTGTGCCTGTAACTGTGATGCTTCTCCTTCTGATGGGTTGCCTTGTGCACCCGCAATATGATTATTTTTGATCTTATCATATTTCATTTTGATATGTTTGTTAGTTGCCTCTTGAGTATGCTTTTCTAGTATGGTATAGAAAGGGAGCTGATTTGGAAAGAAAGGTAGGTGGGGAGGAACTGGGAGGAGTAGAAAAAAGGAAAACTGTAGTCATGACTTATCGTATTAAAATTAATTTTCAGTAAAACTTAAATACAACACTATTTTGAAATGAAAAACAAAATAGAATTTCAATAAATCCTGTAAACAACCACCAAAACAAAACAAAACAAGGCTCATCTTTGTGAGTTCATCTCTCAGAGAGAGGCCCCACCCAAAAATCTGTGCATGCTACTTTGCATATCTTATGAACTTCAGCAACATCAAGAGAGTAGAGGATAGCAGAATAGATTAAATGTTCAAAGAAAGTACTTCCAAATTAAACAGTTTATTTTTGAATCTGGGCAAAATTACAAAAAAATTAATAAATAACAAGTACCTAACAACACTGAAGCAGGCCACCTTACAAGATAACAGAAAAAGAAAAACGTTTATAATTCTGTACACCTGTGTATGCTGTAGCTCTATATGTAAAGATATGCCATGTTTCTACATGTTGGTAGTTCATACACCTGAATTTACTCTGTCCACTATCTTTCTTAATTCCACTTCAGAACACCTCTTCCTGTTTTATTGAGTATAATGTGTCAAACTCATTGTGTCAAAACTCATACTTACCTGGGAAGTGCAAACCACCATTATCTCTTGTGGTTTTCTTCTAAAGATAATCTGCATGTTAACCCTCAAGTGCCTTTATCCCTTCCCATCCTTCAGGGCATGGAGGAACCTAATTCAAATTCCTTTAGGAATATCATTTTCATGTAATATCCATATACAAATTTAAATGTTCTTTTCTTTTCTGTCTGCTCTTACTCTCACACACCAATAATCCACAGTATTGTCAGGTCTTTGAAATGTTAATGTTCACCCTGTAAGAGAACTAAGCTGAGGTAACAGGACTGATAGACAGCTCAAGGGGAGGGACACCACAGCCAATACAACACAGGACAGGACAAAGGTAGCCAGGTCCTGATCTGAAGATATCTTTCTGATCTCATTCTTCAGACAAAAACTTGAGATGTATAGGATAAAATTCTAATCCCAACAAATTTGCAATACTTAGGTGCATAAATCATGTCTACCTGTGAAAGAAACAAGTGGTCAAAGTGGGAGCTGACCTTGGTTGCTGCATTGCCTTGCTGACCATTCCTAGAGTGGATGTGACAGGCATCCTTGGCTGTGTCTTCTCTGAGCAGGACCTGCTTCACTGACTTGAATAATCATACTTCCAACCCCCAGTCTGTGCTAGTGAGCCAGCACAACCCTTCAATCACGCATGCATGCTTGTTTGCGGGACTGTAGGCATTCAATGTCTATTCAAAAGCAAATGACAGGCAGTTGGCCATGAGTTTTAAGCTTTCATACTGTTAGTATGAAAGAGGAGAGACATAATAAACCCCTGTATAATTTTTTCAAGAGTAAATTCAAGGTGTTTTCCTGGCAATGATGACTACACAGTATTGATTTATATTCACCTTTAGAAAAATATAACCCAAACTAAGAAAAGTCCAAAAGAGCTAGATACTTGTACTATAAGGAGAAATCACTAAGATATAACAACACTCTACATTAATCAGGTTTCATTAATTAGTTGTATTTTTCAAATTTCCTAAGCATTCCTGTAAATTAAATCCTTACCGTGAATATAATTTTTGTTGTTTAATGAAAGCATTGGTTTATCATTCAGTGATGAAAAATTTCCCCCAGTTTTAAAAAATTGTTGCTATGAGATACTTATATATTTGTTTGTTTTTTATCAGGGTCTTACTAGATAGCTTTTTCTTGACTTCTGGGAACTCACTTTCTAGACTGGGCTGGCTTTGAAGTCAGAGATCAACCATCATCTGCCTCACAAGTGCTAGAAAAAAAAATGTCATGTGCCACCACTTTTAACTAGATTTTATTATTTTTAGTCTGTCTCCACCTTTATCTCTATCACTCAGTCTCTGTCTCTGTCTCTGTGTGTGTGTGTGTGTGTGTGTCTGTGTGTGTGTGTGTGTGTGCACATATATGTAGAGGTATATAGGTGTCAAAGCTATGTAAGTCTCCAGGTTGACAGTTCTATGTAGTTTTGAGATTCCTGACATAAGTTCTGGGAAAACCTCTTGCACAGCAGTGCTTGCTTTTAGAAGCAGAAACATCATTCAGGCTCTTCTATGCAACTGTAAGCCTTGGTGATTTAGATGTCTGCTGAATATGAAAATGAAAGTACAAACAAAAAATGTAGAATGGCTCCTGGTTTAAATGTTCATACATTCAACTCTTTTCTAATAAATAGAAGTATGATATTGACTTAGTAATATTCTTTTATGCAAGTCAAAATCTACATGGGAAAGGGAAATGAATATAAAATTACTAAATGTGATTTGAATTTCCACAATCTGCATGGTACACTATAAAATCATGGAAGAAAAAATTTGCAAAAATAAAAAGTTGGCTTTGAATGCATATGGAAATACCCTGTTTCCTATCCCATGACAGAACTTTCAGAAGCTATCCCTGTGCGGCTAAATTTGCTTCAATGCATGACTGAGCAGATAAGTGTGGCAATATATCATTTCATGCTATATTGAGCAAAGGGGATGACCACTCTTAAACAGGCTATGCTACTGCAGATCAGTCCCTCTGAGGCTTCTGACAGCACAGGAGAAAAGTAAATTCATGCTGAAAAGTAATTTCTGCCAAGGTGTATTTTGAAGATACCATTCAAGTATTGAATCTTAGTAGGAAAAATGCCAGTGATACTACAATGCAGTAGTGCTGTATTTGTCAAAATTGTTAGAGGATGCCTCCCAGCAAGTATTCAGTAAGACATACTGATTTATTATTTTTAAAGACAATGTTTGCGTCAATAGCTGTTTCTGGCCAGGAAGATGCTTTTTAGAATAGACTGGATTTAAAATACAGCATTCCATCTTTATATGCCATGAAGCAGGTTAATGTTAAAGTTTTTATATCATGGCCATCCTGTCTCCCAGATGTTATACAATAAACACAAAAGTCAAGGATTATATAGGTTTAGCTAAAAAGGAAAACAAATCCAAATTTTTTTTGCATCTATCCATGTACTGTATGTCAAAGTAGGATTAGGACACTAAAATTATCTAAGGAAATTCTTGTATTTTGAAATAAATTACATTTTTTATCATACAAGTAATTAGTAATTATGGATATATATATATATATCCATATATATATATGCCTCTACCTCTTTTTTTTCTGCCTCTACCTCTTGAGTGTTGTAGTTCCTTCTGTATACAATCTAACCTGCATTTGTGATGAATATCAAACTCAAATCTGTACATGTTAGGTAAGTACTTTTAAAGGGTTGAATATCAAATGTATTTTTCCTGAGACTTGCAAAGCCTCATAGCCTTGCAATTTCAAACATTTTAAAAATTCAATATCTTAAAAAATCCAATGTCTTTCAAAGTTCAAATTCTCTATGAAATTCCAAAATCTCATTTTGAAAAAGAAAGGCTCCTTTAAAATAGTACTTTTTGTTTAAAAAAATGCTTTCTTACTTCAAGAGAGAAGAATAAACCACCAATGTGTACAAAGCAAAACCAACTCTCATCAGTGTTAATATTGCAATAACTTCAGACAAGACATCTGAGAGAAGGAAACTGGGTGTCAGTGAATACAGTGCTGGCAGGGGCTGTGTCACTGAGGGGCCTAGTAACTGTAGGGGTTTTTCTTTTGATAGCAAGTAAAAGTCTAGAGCCAGATGGGGCTAGATATGACAGTAAGAAAAGAATAAGGGTGTTCAGATTTTGATTCTAAGCCAATAGTATCGAGCTTTATCGAACCAAGAAAATGAAGATTATGATGATACTGAAGTTTAGTTCTATTATTAGAACTAATTTGCTAGCAGGAGTAGGGAATGAAAAGAATAAACCTTTTTCTGAGACCACCTAGCATATAGAGGCTGAAACCAGGCCATCTGTGTTCCAGGAACTTAGCCGACCACAAAAGGGCGGAACCAAGAATGCAGGTCATCTGGTTCTTAGGCTCTGGGCTCTGGGCTCTGGTTTTCAAGGACTGGCCGGCCACATAATAGATGATTAAACAAGATTAAATTCTTGAAAAAAATAAGTACACAGGGTGTGTTTCCCACATGGTCTCCATGAATGGGCTGGGGACCTTCCACTGTTTTTATGATACTGTCTGCTGATGTTTTTATGATTCCTCCTCACCTCACTGGTTTGGACGCCCCCTGGTTTGTAGTTCTCTCGTTTAAATACATTTTTCTCTCTGGTCTGGAGGTCAACACTCCTCTTGTCAGTCTTGACCTCAGCCGGCTGATATCCCAAAATAAAGCCTTTTGCGGTTTGCAGCAAGTTTGGGTATCTGTAATCTCCCATGACTTTAGTGAGAGTCTCTCATCGTGGGGATCTTTCAGTAATTGACATAATACTTGATGACAAATATGTGGCACTGAAGCAAGTATCGCCTATTAAACTTTGTCTTGCACTTCTGTGTTTAGATATATTTGGCAGTTATATTAAAGAACTGCAGAATTCAAAGCATGTCCTATGTTAGACATGCACATTACATTTAAAGTATCACATCTAATTTTATGTTTAAAAAAAGCACAACAGCCTATGAATCTGCTGAAAATTCTATGAAAAGTTTTCTTTTTAAAACTATGAGAAGTGACTTTTGATTTCTGTAATCCCTGAATTAATGCTGAACTGTTCACTCTCTTATTTACAAGATGAAATCTTTCTTTTGGGTGCATTTGTAAATCTATATTTAAAGAAAACATGATTAAAGAAAAAAGGCGGGATTTGTACTATCAGTAACAATTACAAATTCTTATTATTTATTGAAACTAAGCATATTCAGTGGACTTTTCACTTTTCAAGCATATTAAACTGTAAGGAGTGCTCATACAAGCATTGGAGTCTCAGAGAGGATGGTTGGCCTCGAGGAGAAAGTCTTTAACCCATTCAGCTGCCTGTGAGTTTAGTTATAGTGAATCCATATTTCCAGCTTTACTGAGGAGTATTTTGCTCTTTTAAATGTCATTGAGTCATTTCTGCTCCCATAAATTTTCTTCCTAGAGTTGGAATTTAGCCCCTGGTCTCAAAGAAAATGGGATTTCTTAAAAAAAAAAAAAAACAGAGATGGTTGGGCCTTTGATGAAGATTTTTATAAGCAATCATTCTAAGAGGAGTGATTTATTTAAGGAGGAAAAATTTAGTCCTATATACAAAAGAAACCTGAGGTGGGATGGGGCTGTCTTCATGCTGACTTCTGAGCATTACTTGCATTCAGAAGCAAACAGGATTCACCTACTGACACAATTGCTTCTGATCATTCAGAACGACTCCTAACCACCACCACACTCCTGTATAGAGTTAGTTGTTCAGCCCTAATGAGAAATAGCACATTTCCTGGGTCAATCCGGGGGTGCTAATGACCATACTTAAGGAAGTATCTGGAATTACTGTTGCCAGAAGTACTGTCTCCTCCATGGTGGCTGAGGAAAGTAAATGTGGCAACTTTCACAGTGAAGGGATATTTTAAAAGGGCAACCAGCTTCAACATTTCAACTAATAAAGCCCTGTTTGTTATATGAATTATAGTATAACTGAAATAAAAAGTATGTGGAAGAAAATGTATCTATACAGAATTATGTATAAATATCATATACCCAATGGTCTAATAAATCAATTTCTCTTTTAAATCTGCATGTTGTATGTGCTCATGGCAATATTTCTCTCCATCCATTTTTAAGTCAGTCAGCCTCACAAGATTCTCATAGATCTTTAACTGTGTTCATTTGTGTATAATGTAATGTGCCAGCTATCAGGGTCCTGTATTATTCTTCCTATGTATCTGAAAGAGAACATACTTTAGGGGGCCCCTGTATAAATCAGGGATAGGATTTAGTTTTGAGATGACTGTTTAAATTTTTGGAAACAGCACAGTCATTTCATATTCTTGGGTCCCTTTGCATTCTCCTTCGTCTTTTGTAAAAGTTTCCATCACTTTTCCTGTTTGTTCTAAAGGTTTATAGCCCTGTGAGCCATATAGAGGTACTCACTCCTTTAAGCATAGTTTGTCATGTGGATATACGTGCAGGAAGGAATTCTATGTCTTAGATATATGAGAGCCAAAGGAAGTTCCTGCCCTGAGAATTCATTTTTAATGCAAAAGAAAAACAAAAACAAAAAAATGACCATTTCCTTTGCTGTAGCCTCTTTCCATTTCCTATCATTGTATTTGTTATTTTCCCTATCAAAAATCTGCCAAAGAATCTCAGTTTCATAATTGCTCATCCCCTAATTATGTACTATGAGTTTTTAAAATTCATTATCACACCTATATTCAGTAGTTGTCTAGCCTTTTTTGTATCGATGACACCACAAAATAATGTGTATGTTTGTGTATATAGATGTATGTATACGTAATATCTCAAATATATTTATATTGTATACTACATATATGTATAATTATGTATATGTATATACTTATAATTCCATTGTCCCCTGTAACTCTAATATCCATGGATTTGCCTTATTTATTTATTTTTGTATGCAAATACAAACCCTTTACTCTAATGACCCATAATTTACCATTCAAATGCTGATTTTACTGAATAAAAAGTCAACATTCTTAGTAATCATTAATATGCACATTAAAACCTCATTGAGATTTTTGTCTTCCACTAATTAATATGGCCAAGAAAAAGAAAACAAATTATGCCACATGCTAGGGAGGATGATGAGTAACAAGAATTCTTATCCACTACTCGTGGAAATACTACCTTTTGGTAATCTGTGTGATTTTTGCCTCGAGAATCTGGAAACATTGTAACTTAAGATACAGGTGTACCATTGTTGGACATATATCCAAGGGAGTCCATATCTTATTGTATGCACACTTCCTCATTGATGCTGTGTTCATATTAGTTAGAAATAAGAAACAACCTAGCTGTTCATAAGTTAGGGAATGGTTAATGAATAAGTACAATATTATTCTGTATTTAAAAACAAATTAATGGAACTCATAGTTGAAGGAAGCAGAAAAAATCTCATGTGGTGTGACCCAGTATACCTAAGACAAATATGAAACATATTAGTTTAAATTTGGATGTTAGCTTTTAAGCCTTACAAAAGCCATGAAAGAATTCTTTTTAAAAATTGGATATTTTATTTATTTACATTTCAGATATCATCCCCTTTTCCCATTTCCCCTCCCTAGAAATTCCCTATCTCATCCCCTCCTCCTTTTTGCCTTTATACCATTTTAAATACATGGAAGTATTAAGGTGAGTTCTAGGTTGAGTGATAGCAATACAATGAATACAAATATTCAAGGAACAAACAATACAATAAACACAAATAGTCAAAAAAAAGCAAGGTAATAAACAAAATTCTGTGAGCACTCCTGTGATCACTGTTTCTAAGGGCTTATCAGGATGCTCAAAATATCTGAGCTAACTTCCCTGTCTTAGCCTAAAGTCATTTTCATTTCTGAAGCCTACTTCCTTGTTATAGCCTAAAATTTAGATTCCTGTCAGGAGTTACTTCTTTCTTCTAGCCTAACATTTAGATTCCTCCCTGAAATTACTCCTTTGTTCTATCATAATGTCAGATTCCTGCCAGAAGCCTACTTTATTTCCTTGACCAATGTCATATTCCTGCCAAGCTGTTCATTTCCTTGTCCTTGACCCATGTAAGATTCTTGCCAAACAGCTCTGAAGGCTCTTTGCCTCTCCCCCTTTTTTATTTCATTAACAAGACTGAACCTGTCTTAGGTCATTCTGACAACAATGCCTTCCTTATCCATTATGGAATATACATTATCAAAAGCAATGCAATTATGTCTTAGGTTGGTAAGGATCTGTGAAGAATCTTACCTGTCCTTGGCTTGCCATACTGTTAATTTAATAACTAAATGGGCATCCATTTTCAGGATCAAGCCATGTACTTTGGCTTCCTACATGTTGATGTTGTTAAGGATAAGCTTTAACATGATGGGCAGGAATAAAAGTATTCACAGGACCAAAATGGTCAAGCTATATATGCCATTCTTGAAGCTGTACCAAAATAGAAATACCAGTCTCAGGCCATGGGTAATTTTATCAGCAGTATCTACTGCATCAACACTCAGAAGAGCAGCATTCTTGAACTTCATAAGCTCACTATGTAAAAGTAAAACATCCAGAGAGGTGTTAGAATTATGATAAATACATTACAAGTGTCTTTAAATTTTTTTGCTGATTATAATGACTACTACTGTAAATTTTAGAACTAACATGAATCCAGTGATATTTGGCAAGACACTCGAGATGGCTCCTTACTCTTAAATTCTGAACCTTCTTCTAATAATTTGAATAGGATAAAGAGTATCAATCCATTCTTCCAAATGTCAGTCTAAATCTTCTTACATATGCAACACATTAGTAACATTTTTTGCTAAGTGATTAACAAAGGTAGCTGTTTTAACTTCTTGTGTCACAGCAATTGCAGAAGTGGTGCTAGCAATTAATGTAATTAAAGTTGTAATACCAGTAATAATCAAGCCCACTACCCTCTTACTGAATGGTATGGAAACTGAGAAAATATATACCATAGGCTTGATATAATACCTGAAGGTAGTCTATCTTAGCTTTGATGTTTCTGTTCTCTAGCTAATGATCTGATAGTAAATTCTGAAATTTGTACCAGGTAGTTGAAATGATATTAACTGATAGAGAGTGGGGTGGTAATTTGTTAATAAGGATTAAATGCCCAAGATATCTTTGTTCTGGATCTTTAACATTCCAAATATCCACATCTGCAATGTTCTTATGAGTCATCCAAATTTCTCAAACATTTAGTTGATTTTTTTTCTTTTTTTCTGTGAGCTTTTGTTGAAAGTTTCCCCTATTGTCTAAAATCCACATTCTATACATTCAAAAACATAATGTTGCTATATGTACCATGATTCTAGAAAAGTATTTTAAAAGGTGATAATATGAGATAGAGTTCATGGTACAGAAAAAGCTGGTGAAGGCATTAAGTAAGAAAATTCAGTACCGTGTCAATATTAATTACTGTCATGATCCAGCTGTGATTATCACTGTTTTCTGCTGTACTTGACATAGTTTTTATGTGCAATGTAGACCAGGATTATTATACATGAACTTATAACACTAAAGTCCATAGTATGAATAACAGAAGTAACTATTGTGATTAGGTGAGACATAAACATCCTATCTACCCACAGATTCCTCTGTTTGTGTCATCACATATCTTATCAACATTGACTATATTATTTCTGTAGTATATACAGTTCTTTATGTTTTTTGAAATACTGGAAGTGTAGGTCATTCAACATCATTTATCATTGTTTTATATTTAGTATTTTTTCTTTTGGGTGATTTATTTTATTTTCAAATTTGCCAAAGATTGGTCCTAGTTAACAATATTTTTGTGAGTGTTATTTGTAACTAATAATTTTATTTGATCAATTATTTTGTCATACTCCTTTTCAGTACGGAGCCGTTAGAGGATAGTTTTAGGTCCAAAAAAAGGTGCCCTTGGGGAGCTAGTCTAGGGCAAATGTGAAGTCAAAACCTGTTGAAACTCTTAAAATCTCATCCCGAGATCACCTGAAGTAGGATTGCTTTCCATCTTGCTCTAGACCTGCCATATCCCAGTGCACATAGCTCTTGTAATGCTACCTACATCACCCTCAAGGTAGTCACGTAGCCTCGTGGCCAAATTAGTACTTAAATTTCCTCTCTCACTATGAGGACATAGAAACACTTGGAATTCTTCTTTATTCAAACAAATAATTCCAAGCATTTCACCCACAGCTAATGGTGCATATTCACCCTCCAGACACCTGTCTCCTCCCCACTGTATATATAACTCTTCTTATCTCCAATTAAGAAGTGCTGTTTCACAGAAAACAATCTCTGGAGAAGGCCACTTATCCCACACTCATGCAGACGATTTTCTGCCCCAAACAATCTGGCTAAGCTTCACTCTTTCCATTTTATCTTGATGAACAACGTAGACTGGATACTCCCAGGGCAGAAGCAAACCCAGGCTAATAGATAGTTAAATTACTGAAGAGATAAGATAAGAATATGTTGTAAAATAGTTCCTTTCTTGGGAGAAATACAGCCTGAATAGATAATTCCGTTATCCAGGCAGGAATGCAAGTGGAGGGACAAGGAGACCAACCCACACACAAAATTTTCAACACAAAATATGTCCTATCTACAGGAAATGCAGGGAAACAGATGGAGGATATACAGAGAGAGTAGCAAAACAACCTGACCAACTTGAGACATATCACATGGGCAAGCACCAATTTCGGACACTATTAATGATATTCTGCTGTGTTTAAAGAAAGAAATGTAGAATGATTCTCCTCTGCATGGCTCCACACAGCATGAGTCAGAATCAGATGCAGATAGCCACAGCCAAACATTGCTTGGTGCTCAGGGAATCTTATGGAAGTGTTGTAGAAAGGACTAATGCCCAAGAAGGGGATAGTAAATCTACAGAATGATGATTAGAATCAACTATCTTGGATACTGGTGTCTTTCAGAGACTGAGCCACCAAAGAAAGATCATAATATGCGATGGCCTTAGGCTCTCCTGCACATATGTAGCATATGCGCAGCTCAGTCTTCTTGTGGGTCCCACGACATCTGGAGTAGAGGCTGAGCCTAAATCTATTGCCTGTTTGTGGAACCCCATCCTTTGGCTGGCTTCTTTTTTGCCCTCAGTGAAAGAGGATGCACCTAGCCGTTCATATACTGTAGGTGTCATCTTATGGCAATACCCAACATAGCTTCCAGCCTCTCAGAAGCCAAGGCAAAGGAAGTATGGAGGGCAAGAACTGTGTGAAGATCAGACTAGGAGATGGGTCAGTGATTGGGATGTAAAATGAATAAATATATAAATTAATGGGAAAAAAGAAGTGAATTGAGTCAGAACATATAATCATACCATGCCATGTAACCCAGAGATGGAAAAGTGAAGGCCACTCCAATAAGGATCTAAATTCAAGCCACTCCACTTAAGTTCAAACACACCATTTTTGACTCCAAATGCCAATAAAACCTTGATGTTTTTAGTAGTAAATGAAATGAAATGAGTTAAAGAGAAAGATTATTCAAATTCCTCTACCAACTATTAGAGTAAAAAGACTCATCGACATTGTCCCCTGTGACAGCACAATTCTATATCCACAGTGTTACTTTTTTCTACTCTATCATTGGTTTAGCAATGAAATCATGCTTTTCTTTTATGTAAAAGCCACAGATGACTTCAAAATAATTCCTTCAATTCAAATCACAATTTTATACCCTGGTTTGATATTGTAAAAGTTGTTTCTTAAACAACTTTTAAAATAAAAACAGGTAATGTTTGAACTTGTGTGTCTATTGTTCCTGGAGGACCCTTGTCGACATATATAAGAACTCATGGGACTTTGAAAGTAAAACATAGGTAATAAAAATGGCAAGAAAGCTAAATAATTTCCAAAAAGCTTAAATTAGAACTTGTTGATCATTTGATATAGATAAATTGAACATGTGTGACAAATTTCCCAAAAGATGCCCCACCTTGCCACAAGGGAACATTCTCCACTATGTTCATAGTGACCTTACTTCTGATACCCAGAAACTGGGAACAACCCAGATGTCCCACACAGAAGAATGGATACAGAAAAATGTAGATCATTTACACAATGTAATACTATTCAGATAGTAAACATGAACTTTGCAGGCAAATTGATAGAAATAGAAAATATCATCCTGAATATCTCAGATCCAAAAGGATAAGCAAGGTATGTACTCACCAATAAGTGGATATTAGCCAAAAAAGCACAGAATACTGTGGGTACCATGCACAGAATTCAAAAAGGTTAACAAGTTATCAGTCTCAGGTGAGGTTCTTCAATTCCATGAGGGAGGAAAAATAAACCAGAAGGCAGAGGAAAGGAGGGAGATGGATGGAAGAGGAGAGAAGGAGGGGTAGGAGAAAAGGTATATATTATCAGGTATGGGGAGACCAGGAGTCAAGCCATGAGGGCCAGCAGAATGAATGGAAATATTCAACCTATGGAGGTGGGAGGTGCGGGACTTTCTATAATTTACTAAAAACCATGGAGGTGAGAGAATCTCCAGCTCAAATGGCAGGAACTTAGATGAAATACCCAAGAGTGGGAGAGGTAACTTTTAGAATGTACCTCCAATAGAAAGACAGGGAACCAAATGGAGGATGATTTTGCCATTTCACAGTCAAAATACTTACTCAGAATTCTTTCTTTCTAAAAGAACAGCAATGACAAAAACAGAGAAGAGGCTGAGGGAAAAGATGTCCAGTGGCCGGCCTAAATTGGGACCCATCTCAATGGGAGGTTCCAAGGCCTGACACTATTGCTGATTTTATGATGGACTTACAAACAGAAGCCCCTGGGGTGACCGCACTGGAAGACTAGCAGTCTCAACTAACCCAGAACCCTGAGATCTCTCAGATACTGTACCACAAACTATGCAGCATACACTAGCTGTTACTAGGTCTCCAACACATACATATCACAGGAGTACCTAGTCTGGCTTCAGTGAGAGAAGAAGCACCTAAGCCTTGAGAGACTTAGATCCCCAGGGAGGGCAGAGGCCTGGTGGAGTGTCTATGGTGGTGTGTGGGGACATATTCATGGAGATAGGGGAGGAGGAATGGGATGAGGAACTGTTGGAGTACAGAATGGGAGTTTGTTAATGAAGGATTGGACTATAAAAAAGATTGAAAGTGATCATGGCACTAATAATAACAATAACAAATAATAATAATAAATGTTAAGTAAATTAAATGATTTCCAAAAAAGTTAAATTAGAATATACTGATCTTTTGAAGTAAATAAATTGAACATTCATTACAAAGTTTTAAAGAACTGATCTTCATTTACACTTGTTGAAAATCACAAAAATTCACATATATTTTCAGGATGAAGTAGATGAAAAAATAGAAATGGGCCAATGAAATTTCTTGGCATGTAAAAAACCTGCCATGAAAGCTTAGACGATGGTATGTGGTGACACGCTCATGGAAACAAGGGAGAAGGAATGGAACGAAGAACTGTTGGAGGGCAGAATGGGAGGTGGATAATGAATAACTTTTATATAGTAAAAAAAGATTAAAGGTAATAATAGTAATAATAAATATTAGGTAAATTAAATGGTTTCCAAAAGGTTTAAATTAGAATACTTTGATCACTTGAAGTAAATAAATTGAACATGCATTACAAAGTTTTAAAGACCTGACCCCCATTTACACTTGTTGAAAAGTAACCATTAAAATGCACATAAATTCCCTGGATTAAGTGGTACTTGTCTTATGTTCATTTAATTAGTTAATGCAATATAGTTACTGAGTCAATGAAATTTCTTGGCATGTAAAAGAATCTGCCATGCAAGCTTAGAGACTTAAATTTGATCTCTGGAAGCCACATTGTGGAAACTGACCCAATTCCCAAAAGTTACCTTCTGTACTTCACAGGTACACTGTAGCATGTACATAATTACACTTACATACAAGTCATATATATATGGTGGTAATAACTATAATATATGTTTATTAAATTAATGAAAAACGTATGAACAAATATTCAACAGTCATAGTATTTGCATAGATTTATATCGTCCTTTCTGTGATGCTAAAGTACATTAAAAATCATTTTAGTTTGCCATCTTAAAAGTTTTATAAATAAATATGTATTCTTACATCGAAAAAAAGTGATGAATGAAAGTTGAGAGCCAGTAGTTTTTCATGGGTTATGTGTTTAGAATCAAAAGTTCATTGAATTGTGCCTTGTTTCTGGACATTGAAATATGATCCACTGGTCATAATTGTATATCATGTATATAGATAAATTCTGCAATATATCAAATGTGTATTATGTATATTGTATTTGCATATTACTCTGGTTACTTTTTTGTCAACGTGACTCAAGCTGAGTTATATGAGTTATCAAATTGAGTTATAGAGAACCTCAATTGAACTGTGTCTATCAGTTTGCGATAGTCAAGTCTGTGGGTTCATTTTCTTAACTGATGATTTATGTGGGAGGACTCAACCCAGATTGTGTGATTCCACACTTGGTCAGGTGATCCTAGTGTGTATAAGGAAGCATTCTGTGCGAACAGCAGGAACAAACTGGTAAGAAGCAGCATTGCTTCTTGCTTAAGTTCCTGCCTCCAGTTCCTGCCTTGGGTTAATGCCTGGTCCTCACTCAATGATGGAGCATGACTTGAGAACTTAAAGATGAAATGAATGCTTTTCAAATAAAATGAAAATATTTCTTTTACTCATGTATTGAGTATTACCAGTGACAAATCTGTAATAAAAATGTTAGCCTTATAAGATATCCAGATTACATAGATTGTTGTGGATACATTCTGGGGACAAAGTCTTAAACCTTATTCAATGAATCAGAGAGTTAAGATAAAAAATACATCATTTATTAAATAAAAATTTTATTGAAAGACAGATGCTACTACTGAATGAGTTATTAGTCACTGAAACCAAAAACCATCTAAAAATAATAGGCTAGTGCAATTATTTTTGGTTCCACATAAAATATGATGATAAGACCATACTGTTGAAGATACCGTATCTTTTTTTTGCCAGACATTAAATAATATCAATCTTGAACTAATGAGAAAATTATGACTGCAAGCATTCTTTAACACTACTACAAATGGCTATTCAGGATGTTATCAAGAGAAATGATTTTTTTTTTATGTATTCCTGGACATTGCAGGATACAATAATGGCATGGGTGTCAAATGTTCCAATGGTGCAGTAATGGTGAGACTGTTTATAGGACTATGCAACCACTTTCTTTATGCAATTGAGTCTTTCTTCACAGAGTGAAAAATCAGGCATGATACTGCAAACGTAGTTAAATACATGATGAGGGAAGTAGTAGGTCCTAACATAAAATCATTTGATGTTATTATAAATGGTCATTTTCACAAAAATATATTTCTGATTATATTCAGTGGTTTTGCAGTTCTCAAAGTTTTATTAGACATGATTCTTGTTGCATGAAGTATTCGTCAACACATAAAAGAAAACCCACTAAAAACTCCAAGTACAGTAAACGTGTACTCATCTATAGTTCAGATACCTGGGAACCCATTAGCTTTGATGGCTGATGGATGAGCAAGTGTCAGTTTTCTATAGAAATGTGATCACTGGTAAGGATACAGATAACATGTTTTGACTTAAGAGAGACAATAAGATAAGAGGCAGAATTATAGTAAATGGAGATAAATATTAATGAAAATTCTTTGGAACAAGAAAAGGATGTTCACTCTTCACCTCATACTTATTACATTATTAGGAGTCTTATTGCAAGAAAAAGAGTGAAGGAGAGGTTAAAATATCTTCATTTGAATATGATGAATTTTATATTTCCTTAAATTTCAACCAAAAAACTGTTGCTACTGATATACCTAGGAAAGGTGATAGGATAATAATTTAACAAACAAAATTCAATGTTTCATATAGAACAAAGATACTATTTAAAAAATCTTAGAAAGAATGCCATTCCCAATACATATACACAGACACAGACACAGACACAGACACAGACACACACACACACACACACACACACACACTCATACACTGACAATTTCAGAAACTAGAAAAGTTAATTAAATAAGAAATTTCAGGCTGTAATGCCTTCATGGTTATAAAATAACAGAGCTATTACTTTACAAATGACCATTCTTACTAATGCAATTCACACAATGAATGTAATCTCCTACAAAATTATTCATACAAAATTAAAATTGTAATTGTAATTGCATATGAAAACAAGAAATTTTACATTTGCAAAAAACCCCATTGAAACAACAACAGCAACAAAATAACCAAACCAAAGCAAAACAAGAACAAAAATAAAATCCCTGAAAATAGAACAGAAAGAATTATCAAAATCCCAGATTTCACATGGTCCTATACAGTTGAATTGACAAAGTCTACACAATATGACATAAAATTTATTACACTGATCAATTGAATAGAAATGGTGACTCACATATAATCCAATAATGCTACAGTTAACTGTTGAACAAAATTTAAAAACTTTTCATTAAACTGTTCTAATCAATCTGGATAGCTACAGAAAGAAAAATAAAATTAGATATTTATTGATTAACCTCCAAAACACAACTACAAATGCATCAAGGATTGTAACATAAGACTTGATGTCCTGAGTCTGATAGAAGAGTAAGTAGGGAATAAATTTGAACTCATTGACATAAGACAGGAGTTTTTGAACAGGAAGGATATTTGAAATGAGAGAAATATGGTAAAAATTAATAAGCGTATCTATAAAAATAAAGCCATCAAATGTAACTAGAATTTTAAGCCTTTACTTGATACATATTGATTTACAAGCAACACATGCTGGGAGGTGTGTGTCTATAAAATGAACCAGTATGTTAAAAATATATAAAAATCTCTAGCAATAATTCTCAACTTCGTGTGGAAAATTAATTAACTCAGAATAGCCAAAACAATACTGAACAATAAAATACATTCAGACAGAATCATCATTCCTGACCTCAAGTTGTACTACAGAGGCAATAGTGATAAAGTCTACATGGTATTGATACAAACCAAAGACATATTGATCAATGGAATAGAATAAAAAACCCAGAAATAATCCCCCACACCTAATGACATTTGATTTTTGACAAAGATGTCAAAACCATACTGAAAAAAGAGCATCTTCAACAAATGGTGCCAGTTTACCTGATGTCTACATGTAGAAGAATAAAAATGATTTCCTATTTTTCACTCTGCACAAAACTGAAGTCCAAGTGGATTAAGGACCTCAACATAAAGCAAAATACACTAAATATCCTTAGAAAGGAAATTGCAAAATACCATTGAATGCATTGGTGCAGAAGACAATTTCCTGAAGAGAGCAACAGTGACTGAGGCTGTAAGATCAACAATTGATAAATGGGACCTCATGAAACTGCAAAGCTTCTGTGAGGCCAAGAACACTGTCAATAAAGAAAAAAAAATGGCAGCCTACATAGGGAAAAGATTCTCACCAAACCTACATCTGGGCACATCCCTGATTGAGATGTTTGGCCACCCACCTCTCTCCAAAATTTTAACTCAGAATTGCTCCTGTCTCAAGGATATAAAGGGAAAATTAGTGGAGCAGAGACTGAAGGAAAAATCATCCAGAGACTGCCTGACCTGGGTATCCATCACATATGCAGCCACCAAACCCAGACACTATTGCTGATCCCAAGAAGTGCTTGCTGACAGGAGCCTGATATAGCCATCTTCTGAGAGTGTCTCCCAGAGCCTGATCATTAATATGCTGATTCTTGCAGCTAGTCATCAGACTTTGGATGGGGACCCATGAATAAAAAACTAGCCCAAGTTGAGATCCATCCCATGTCTAAGCAACGATCCATAACACTATTAATGCTACTCAGTTATGCTTACAGACAAGAGTTTAGCATGACTCTCCTCTGAGAGTCTACCCAACAATTGAGTCAGAAAGATAGGGACACCCACTGCCAATGAGTGAATAGAACTTGGGGACAAGTATGGGTGAATAGGAGGGGAGATTGTAGTCCATAAGGAATAGGAACTTCACAAAAAGACCAACAAAATCAACTAACCAGGAATCCTAGGAGCTCTCAAAGACTGAAACTCTAACCAAAGATCATACAAGGGCTTAATATAGGCCTCTCCCACTTACACAACAGTTGTGCAGCATGGTCCTTATGTAGGTTCTGAACATCTAGAGCATAGGCTATCCCAAATACTGTTGCCTGCATATGGGATATGTTATTCTAGCTGGGCTGCCCTCTCTGGCCTCAGGGAGATAGAAAGCTCCTAGCCTCACAGTGACTTGAGTGCTAGGGTGGGAAGATACACAGCTCAGGGGAGAATGATTATGGAAGAGGGTGACCTGAAAGGAGGCACAGAGCAGGATGTAAAATGAATATGTAAAAACATTAATTAAAACAATTTGGATTGTGAAGTAAGTATAATAAAAGTTGATAAGTTTTCAAAAAAATCTTTAGCAATAACCTAGACTACCTAAGGGAACACAGCCAGTCCTGGGTGTTCTTGCATTTATAGGAACAAGGAATAGCTTAGGCAGAGGAAATATATTGGGGCCACCATTACCTTGCCAAAGCAGCATCCTTCAAAGTTGCTACAGACACCCACCTCCTTAGTTTACTATTTATACATAATAGCAGAAACATGTGGAATGAAAAATGCCATGCAGACAGAGGATACTTAGATCCCTGTTATTTTCTGAGTTCAGCTTCTTCTTTCACTGGAGTGGTGGGGAAATTGTACTACTGCCAAACTCATTGGCACAGCTTGTACAAATCAATAGAATTTCACGAGCTCTCCACTGAAACATAGCAAGGAAGTAGGCACAAGAGATAACTACCATAGTCAGAGCAAGTGAGTTGTAGTCACCACTGCCTTGCCTAGGCAGCATGATTCTTCCTGTGGATAAAGCCTGCTATTTTCCCTATAGTAGAACATCTGGGTAGAATGTAAGTGGTTGAAATTCCAGGCACAGTAAAACAGAGAGGATATGAAAATATATTCCTCCACCTTCTCTTTGTTGTGCTGAGCTGTTACCAGTTGTGCTCAGCTGTGCTGAGCTACGATATTACTGTGTCAATAAGCAGCACTACCATGGAAAAATAACAACCTATAGAAACCCTGACAATGGAGATAGCATAGGTCACCTTTCTCATATAGTATCAAAATATCTTTTAAATATAAAATATCATTTTGAAAATAGGAACAAAATACAATGAGTACAAAAATTGATACCTTATAGACTTATTTGTCTAAAGATGCCTAAATTCAAGTATTGCACACTATTTGCATATCTTACAATAGAAAGCAATGTAAAACAAATGACATAACTGAAACAAATGTTTTCAAAACCTTAATTATAGTTTTGAATCCAAGCAGCATTACAAAAGTAAAGAACAAATTGAGAAGAAGGAGGATGATGATGATGACGATGATGAGACAGAGCATGTAAATCACATTCAAATTAGACCACATTGAAAATTATAGAAAATGTTACTCATTTTGTACCTCTGTATAGACAGTATCTCTGCATGAACTTATTCACTTTTGATAATTAAGTGGAGCACACACAAAGACAGACATACAGACAGGCAGATATATATACACACACACACACACACACACATACATACACACACACACACACAAATATCTGCCCACCTCTCTTTCTTACAGCCATTCTGGAAATCCATTTTCTTTATTACAACTATCAAAACATTAGAACTAATACTTACCTGATTCTCCCAACCATTCAGCAATTGTCAGGTCCAAACCACCTTGGTCTATTGGATCATCAACTCCACTGCTCAGATTTATGGTACCTTTCAATTGCTTTAGACATCTTAAACCTCCAATGCAAAACAAATACTACATTAACTTCCCTTAGGACTACTATCTACATACAATCTCCCTCACCACCAAAATCATTTGTTCTAATCAGTTACTGCCCTTACTCACACACAAAAATAGGAGCTGTCTCAGCTGAAATCATGCTTCAAACCAGGAAGAAAAGTGAGCTAAAGTGACAGGACTGATCTACAGACCAGTAGGGACATTGTGCAGAAAATATAATGGAGGGAGGAACAAATGAAGTCAGGTCCTGATCTGAGAGCTTTCTGATTTGATTCTTAAGAGCTAAGAATCTATACAACAAGGTTCTATTTCCTAACATTGGCAATACTTAACCTGCAAAAATCATGTTCACCTATAGAAGACACAGTGGTGGCTTTGGCAACTGTCCTTGGTTTCTGCATTGCCATGTCCACCATTCTTCAAGTGGATGAATCACACTCCTTTGGCTGGCTCTCTTCTGAGCAGAACCTGCTGTAGTTGACTTAACTTATCACACTCCCCACAACCAGGCTGTGCTTGTGAGTAACCACATGCATTCAGTCATACATGCAATTGTTGTGTGTAGACAGTCATAATATTTGCACAGGTTTGACTACAGACTCTTAACACAAACTTTTAACCATCCATTTGAGTGCATGAAGCTTAGCTGAAGAGAGTGTGAAATACAGAGCATATTGGCAAAATAAAGTCTCACTTTGAATGATTTTAAAATTCTAATCTTTTGAACTGAACAACTGTGAGGGATTAGGTCAGCTATTCTTGTTTTAGGGTTGCCCGCAATTAAGTCTGCCAAAATTGTTTTCCTTAAGTAGATCCATTGTTCTGTTTTGTTTGCTTTTCCCCATTAAAAATTCATTAATTTATAAATACATAGGGGTTATGAAAATATCACCGGTTATTTTTATTCCTGAAAAGTTGAGTAATTGTAAATAGGGAAGAACTTTTTTCATGCTAAAACTCATAGTAGCTGAATTGTGGAAAATTTGTTCATACTTGGGAGTTTCATGTTTCCCAGAGCCTTCATTGAAATGTATTGTTGAGTGTGATAACTGAATTTCATTCTGAAGGTAAGGATTCATATCCTCTAATCTTCCCTGAGTATGCAGAAGTCATTTTCCTTTTTGTTGAATAACTGTAAATAGGGTAGAACTTTATTCATGCTAAAACTCCTAGTAAGCTGGATAGCAGAAAAATAATTTGTACTTTGGAGTTTCTTTTTTCCCAGAGCCTTCATTGAAACTATTGGCCAATGTGCTAACTGGATTTCACTCTGAGATCAATATCCTCTAATCTTCCCTGAGTGTGCAGAACACATTGTACATTTAGTGTTTCCCAGTATTTAAAATCAGGTAAAGTCATTTCATTTTAAATTTATTCAGTTTAGAGTCACAAGAAATTGAGATTAGAATGAGTGTTCTGTGTCAGTAATGTGGAGGGTGGTAATATTTGTATAAATAATCTGAATTTTATATAGTAGTATAGCCATTGGTAATAATAGATAATTTCATTCTGAACCTTAATGTATACACTACACTATATGCAGTATTATTTTTGATTATGTGCTAGAGATAGAAAGAGATTACAAAGTGGATAAGACAGGCTTAAAGGGACTGCAGAGTCCAGAAGGGCATCACCGCAAACAGTGAGATGTTAGAGTTGTAAGTATAAGCCTCACAGGGGACCAGATAAAAAATTGAATAAAGTGAAAGACAGGCATAAATTTGATCCAAGATGAAACATTTCAAATACAAAATTGGGATGTAGAATTTGAAACTAACAGTTCGTTTAGTGTAGGCTGTCTGAACTGAGAGTAGAAACAACAAAGGTTGGAGTCCAGGGAGTAGAGGTATGTTAGTTACTGTTTCTCTTTTCTTTTCTGTTTTGTTCCTTTTGCCACTGTTTTTAAATTTAACACAAAGTAGCCTCATCTCTGCAGATGGACCTCAATTGAGAAGATGACTCCATCAGATTGACCTGTAGGCATGTCTAAATTATCATTTTTGATTAATTATTGATGTGGGTGTACCCAGATCCTGGGGCACTGTGCTATCATCATTAGGCTGTCCTTTCATGGGTTGAATAAGAAAGTAAGCTGAGTAAGCCAGTAGGCAGTGTTCCTTTGTGGTTTCTGCTTTAGGTCCTGCTTCCCAAGTCCTAGCCAGAGTTACTCAAATATGAACTATAATGAAAGAGTACAAACCATATAAACCCTTTCCTCAAGAATTTGTTTTTAGTAAGTGTGTTATCAAAGCAACAGCAAGCTAACTAATACAAACCAGAATTCCTTAGTTTTGCAATTTTCATGGAGATGGCTTGTGATGATGGGATATTATAACTGGCCTTGGGTTCCTCTTTTTCTGGTACAGTCTCAGAGGTAAGGGAGATTTCTGGTGTTCACAAGGTTGAAATTTATAGATTTATAAGACCTCCTTTCATGTGTTTATGATTTACTTTAAGGAACCTGTAGCTTGCATGTTTGTGTGTGTGTGTGTGTGTGTGTGTGTGTGCGTGTGTGAATAATTTACTTATAAGTCTGTGCCTTGTGGTTCAGGATACTCAGGTAGTGTAGCATGTGATTACATTTAAAACCATCATGTAGCTATATTCTGTCTCAGCATTTGCACCACAATGGAGCATACTCTCTTATAAAATGCACTTATTTAATTGCAAGAAAAACTATAAAAATACAGCTTTTTAAAAAGGGGAGGGACTTATGGAGAGACTACCTTTATCTTCACAGAATATTTTGATAATACTCATGATGTTAGTTCTCTTTTCCACAGAAAGTAGACAAATATAGCACATAGTATTTTAACAACCATCAGTGATAAAAGAAGTCATCATGTAGAATGAAACTAAAAAGGTGTTCAGGAGAAGATTTGGTCGGAGAAAAGGATGAGTTTGAAGGGGGAAATGACATAATTATGCTGTAATCTTCAAATAAAAATGAAAAATAAGTTTTAAAAGAGAGTTTCTGGAAGAATTATCAGTAAGATGCCCCAGAAGGATAGAGATTCTGCTGCACAGGCCTACCAACCTAAATTGACTCCCTGAAAAACAAATGAAGAGGAAGACAAATACAAATTTCACCAAGTCACTCTCTGTCTACTTGATGTGTTCAGAAGCATACACACATCCATACATACTGAAACTCCAAACACACACACATGCAATAATAACAGTAATAATAAAATTTAAATGAGTATTTCTAAAGAAGGAATGATTGATGATATTTTTTTGAATGATCCCTGAATTTATATGATTTGCTTGTTTTATATCAGGTATTTATAAAAGCATTAATGATATTTTTGTTAATAAATGTAGTGTTGGAGAAATTCAATCATTTAATAAAATTTTGTCCAAAATACACACAGACCTGAGTTTGTTTCCTCAGAACCCTGGAGATGTAAAGAGGGTCAGCATGCACCTGGATTTCCATAAGGAGGCAAGAAGAGACTGCAGGATTTGGTTGCTTTCTGGAAATCTATCTAAACCATCAAGTTCTGGGTTGAATGAGGAAATCTCTCGAAAAATACCGAGAGAGAGAAAGAGAGAGAGAGAGAGAGAGAGAGAGAGAGAGAGAGAGAGCTGCAGAGAGAATGGGAGAGAGAACTGGAGAGAGAACTGGAGAGAGAACTGGAGAGAGATAGAGACAGAAAGAGACAGAGGCAAAGACAGAGACACAGAGACAGAGACAGAGACATAAAACAAGAGAGACAGAGGGACACTAGCTAGAAAATCTCATCCTGAGTGAGGTAACCCAGACACAAAAGGACATACATGGTATGTAGTCACTGATTAGTGGCTGTTAATTCAAAAGCTCAGAACTCCCATGATACAACTCTCAGACCATATAAAGCTTAACAAGAAGAAAAGCCATAGTGTGGATGCTTCCAACCCATTTGTAGGAGGAAGAAAAGCATCATGGGAGGCAGATTGAAGGAGGGACTTTGGTACAGGAGGGAAAGGGAAGGCAAAATGGAAAAGGGTCAGTTATGGGAAGAGGCAGGAGAGAAGTCCAGAGAACCAGGAGAATAAATAAAAATATGTAGCAGGTTTGGGGTATTTGGGGGACCACTAGAAATTCCAAGATGGCAGGAATGTGAGAAGCTTCCAGGACCCAATGAGGATAACATTTACCAAAATACTCAAGAGTGGGTAGATATAACTTGAAGAGAACATCTCTAGTAGGTAGACATGGCCCTCAGTTGAGGGATAGGGCTATCCATGCATCTCAAATTCTTTAACATGGAATTGTTCCTGTCTAAATGAAAAGTAGGGAAATAATTGGAGCAGATACACACCAGAAATTTTTCTGCCCAATCTATTTGCAGCAGGAGGCCTATAATTGGATAGGGAAAAGTGAGGCAAAGCTAAGGGGAGCAGAGAGAGTGGGTAAGGGGAGGGAGAAAGATGAAAATGGCTGCCGACATGGATCTGTATGGCATCAAGTAAATAAGTAGATATGAATTCTAAAGATTAGGGTAATTGGGATAGCATTCTAAATTTTGTGATAAATGTATATTCTATATACACATATCTCCATATCCATTGGTTAACTTTAAGCATCAAGAGTTTTGATTTACTGGGTTACTTAAAGGTGAGTACTCTGACAACTGGGTGATTATGGTTGTCAAGAAACTAGTAGCTCCAGGGATGAGCAAACCAGAGCTGGAAGCACAGTGATTGGTCTCAATGGGGGATAGTTAGAGACAGTAGCCCAGAGGGCACCCACTTTGGTCCAGGTGGCCCAGAGGTAGCCACCATTAGTTCAGTAACGTGGCAGCAAAGCTGGGAGCAAGCTGCACATAACCCTTCTAATACTTCCTGCTAAACAGGTACTGAAGGGAAGCCTATTCAGTGACTGTCCCACCTTGGGATCTATCCAATCAACAAACACCAAAGCCCAACACTATTGCTAATGCCAAGAAGTGCTTGCTGACAGGAGCTTGGTATAGCTGTCCTGTGAGAGGCTCTGCCAGCACCTGATTAAGACAGATACAGATACAGACAACCATTGGATTGAATCCTGGGGCCCCAATAGAAGAGTTATGGGAAGGACTGAAGGAGCTGAAGGGAATTACAACCCCGTAGGAAGAACTATAATATCAACTAACCAGATGCCTCAGAGCTCCCAGGGACTATACTCCCAACCAAAGAGCCATGGGTGAATCCATGGCTACCATTACCTGTGTAGCAGAGGATGTCCTTATTTGGCGTCATTAGAACAGGAGGCTCTTGGTTCTGTGGTGACTTGTTGCCCCAGAGAAGGGGATGCTAGAGTGGGGATGGGATGGGATACTTGTAGAGGGGAGACCAGGGAGGGGGACAACATTTGGAATGTAAATAACTAGAATAATTAATAATAATAAGAGAAAAGTCAAAGAATCCCTGAAATCATGTACCAACAGTTGCATACGTTCTCAAATGCCCCTGTGTATTTCATGGAAAGACCATGTTATTTAAGACATTATACAATTTGTATGAAGGACAGAGAGAAATAATACTTGATCTATCCATGAAATTCCCTGCATGCTGCCTTTCATAGCTAGAAAATGCCTCTCTGCATTTTCTAAGTAGAGGAAATAACTAATAATTTTTTTTTATCCATTGCCAAACCTTATATGCTATATTCATGACCTACCAAGTCAAATGCACTCATAGTCCAATTGTGTTAAGACTACCAAAATGAGTAACCAACAGCATTCTTGATTAGAATCAAGGCCTGTTCCATAGAAGAGAATTCAGGGATGGTACTGCAAACACTGACAACAAACATGCCTAAGGCATTTGTAGATCCTAGCAGAGAACATATTAATTTTATATTTTAAATGGTTATTTTGTCAAATTCCCTCTTAAATATTTCTATTTCTTTCCATAGATATGTGCTGGTGATTCTTTGAGTAGGTAAGACTTTTATTACAGTTGGTATTGATTATCATGAAGATGAACAACTACTTAAAATACTGAGAATAAGGAACTGTTATTATTCAGCCATAGTTGGGACATCTAAAACAACCTGCCCTGGAGTCATGCAATATGAAGGAAAAAGCTGTGCAAAGTAAATAAAAGCTAGAGGATTAGAGAAATGCTGTGAATTGCTGTCTCTATAAGTGACATGGCTGTTGCAAACATGACCTCCAACAGGTATGCCTAAATGTATAACCTTCACAAGATCAAGAGCAAATTCAAGGAAGGACGATGAAGCTGCTCTCAATACTGAAACCTTACCTGCAGTCATTGTTATTGGCATAAATGTCTACTGGGGTATCAAGTGTCCTGTTTCCTTAGAAATGTGGTCACTGGTAAGGATAAAGGGAATATATTTCAGCATAATAATGCAACGGAAAACAGACTCAGAACTACCATTTTGGTAAATGAACAGAAACTCAAAGCACTTTCATTAAAATCAGAAACAAGGTGAGGAAGGTCACACTACCTGTCTTATTCAGTACAGTATTAGGAGTCTTAGGGAAGCAACAGGAGAGAAAGGTATTAAGGTTATAGTAGTAGGAAAAGCAGAAGTCAATTTATTATTATTTAAATATCCTTGGATTCTATAAGCTAAAGATGCTAAGCATGCCACCAAAAACCACATAATGCTAATAATTACATTCAGCAAAGTTCCAAGATAAAAACCTAATGAAAAAAAAATAATGTTTCTGTAATAAATATTTTGAGAAAAAATCATAGACCTGTAAGAGGAGCTAAGGTGGGAAGAGTAAAGAGAGAAAGAGGAGGAGTTGGGAGAGGAAGAGAAAAAAGGAAGAGGAGGAGTTGGGAGAGGAAGAGAGGGCAGAGATGTAGGAGGATAGAAGGCCATGTAGGTATGGAGAGCGGTGCAGGTAACTACTTTTATTTAGGTTATCGAATTGGGAAACAACTCTCTGTGTAGGCATATTGTTATTGAGCTTTACCAAACATATAAAGCCTTTGATTAATCTATAAGAATTAGAGTTTCATTCTATTACTGGGCCTGCATGGATTTTTGAATGGTCTGGGCAATGCCCTGCCTTGAGGAGCCAGCATGGAAGATTGGTAGAGCCATCTCCCATGCTAGTATCTAGTGGGTGGCAGGGTTGGTTTTAGCTGCATAGCACATGAACATGGTGGCTGGGCTAGGTAGGGCTGCTGAAGCTTAGATGCTCGGCTTCGCCAGAGGCCGATTTTAATTATTTAATACAACAAAGTGGTGACCAACATCTGGCACAAATTCACTAGGAATTTAAGTCTATTTCACCTGAGAGGAAAAGTTGTATTTATTTTTTAAAGAAAGTGAGTGAGTGAATGAGTGATTGGCACTGATAGGAGTCACATGACTCCTAGAGCTGGAACCCTGAACAGTAAACTGCAGCTGAACTCCCCAACTGTGGGGAAATGCAAGGAAAGATGAAAGATGAAAGTAGCTGACTCTAGAGTAGAGAGTACAGTGTCTGTGAATTAAAATTGAGATGATTTGTTTCTAGGAAAGATTTATAAACAGATTTATCTGAATCACATGGGGATTATCACCTGCGGTTTGGAACTTAGGAACAATTGTCACTGGCTCTAGAGTAGATAGTGCAGTGTATAAGTGGAAGCTGTTCTGGAGTATAGAGTCAAACAGATAGATGATATAAATAAAAAACTGTTCTAGGCAGAGGGCCGAACAGAAAGATAGTGTAAATTGGATGTATTCAGATGGTATAAATATATATTGCCTCACAGGAGACTCGGGTTCTGTCTAACATGGACCCCACAGGCATTCTGGGTTCATTTCCTGTTTGGCGAAAGTAGGGAAAACTTAAGAATAGGCACATATAGTATGTTAGTTAAGATAGGGAAAATTGTCACTGAATCTAGAGTACAGAGTACAGTGTATAGAGACTTTTCTGGCAGAGAGCCAAAGAGAAAGATAGTGTAAATCTGAAATATTCAAATGATATAAAGTTATATTGTCTCACAGGAAACTTGGGTTCTGTCTAACGTGGGCCCCACAGGAATTCTGTGTTCTTTTCCTGCTTGGCAAAATAGGGAAGGCCTAAAGAATAAACACATACAATATTTTAGTTATTAAGTTGATTTTATTTTCAAGATGGGTGTGATTTTCAGTTTTGCAATTATATTCTTCCTCTGCGAAAGAGGCCAGGATAAAGGTTTTTCTGGTTACTGGCTCAAGGAAATACTTTTTTTGGGAAAAAGCTTTTGTCTATGTGATTTCAGAAGAGATGATTAAGATATTTCTACCTCCCAGAACTATATGAATTAGACATGACAGAGGCAGGCCAACAGAATACTAGATTCCAGAATTCAAACAAAAAAATTACCTTGATACTAAAATTTGTTTTGAGAATTATATATTGCAGAATACACAGCCTTGGTGTATCTACTCATCAAGCAAGCTGAGCAGACCTGCTTGAACCTCTGATGTCCTGCAATTTCAGCTGGATGCAGTGAAGACACAGACATCAGAGTCTTATCAATTTACCCTTCCCCCCACCCCTCTTCTAATATATCAACGCCCGTAATCAGCTTGAAGAAGTTAATGAAGACTCAGTGCCCCTATTCCATGTGCTTGGGGACTGAGGTGGCTAATATTAGGCTGTCTCTCTAGTGAAAAGTAATGATTTTATTGGAACAGGGAAGAATAGTTAGAATTGATTACTTAGCCATAACCTATTTGGTAGAAATCTGTATAATTGTTATTAAGCTAAAGTTATATTTCTTAAATGGTACAAAATTTACTTTGATTACAAATATAAGGGTTTCATTGGTATTAGTTTCTTATTGATATAAAACTGAGGTTAATATTGTTACTTTCATAGGCATTGGGCCTATATAACACGTTTAGGAATACAAGGTTTAGACCCAGTCCTTTTTTTAGCTTTTTAAAAACTGATTTGAGATGGTTAGCCTGTGAGTTAAGGGCCTATACCAATTGCATGACTCTGAATTTACTATTAGGGTGTTTTCTAGATTTTTTAATTAGAAATAGCAGAAAGGAGTTAACAGACAACAGTCCAGATTGCTTTACATAGATAGTTTGTTTTCAAAAACGTCAGAAGTCCACAGAATTTATGTTATAAGCATTTTTGTATAAACATTCATTTTATTAGAGACCTGTCTGTTCCTGACAGCTTCCCTGTCTTGGATTCTAAGAAGAAATTGAGCATCTTTGGAGTTAACTCCAGTTGTGGTGAGACAGCCATTAGGCAAGAATTGCCTCTTTTCATCTACAGACAAAATACTGTCCAGAAAAAGGACAAACTTGCAGAATAGTTGACTGATTATATCTGCCAAGATGGAGTAATCAGCGCTTAAAAATTCTGCATTAACTAAGTCTGTCAGATGATCCTGGGCCAGATGGCTGAAGATCAGATGCTCCAACATTTTCAGGTTTAGGGACTCTCCAAGTGTTCAGCAGTCTCTAAATATTGGCTAAGTTTTAGAAGTTATGCTTTGTGCTTCCCATAATTTCAGTTAATTCAGTAATTCTGGATTTCTGATGGGGCTGAAGACTTACAGTATCATAGCCAACCCAGGCTATTTACTTTGAGAGAATAGATTTGAGAGGATGGTTTTCAGCTGACATTCATTCTAAAGCCAGGTTTAGGACTAAGTCTTTTAGTTAGGAGAGATGACAGAGGTTGTGTTTAGTCAACAAAATGATGGACTGGGTATTAGGTCTATCTTGTACCTTATTGATACAAATTGATGTATTTATGCTCTATTGTATTTTGAGAGAAAGATTTTTTTTTTATTTTAACAGAAAGGGTGATATGTAGGAGAAGCTAAGGTGGGAAGAATAAGGAGAGGAAGAGGAAGAGTTGGGAGAGGACGAGAAAAAAGGAAGAGGAGGAACTAGAGAGGGCAGAGATGTAGGATGATCGAGAACCACACAGGTATGGAGAACACTCATGGGGAACACCTTATAAACTTATAATTAGGTTAGCTAACTGGGATACAACTCTCTTTGTATGGGCATCTTGTTATTAATCATTATCAAATATATAAAGCCTTTGATTAATCTATAGAATTAGAGTCTCATTCTCTTACTGGTCCCACATGGATGGTAGAATGTTCTGGGCAATACACTCCCTGGCAGAGACAGCGTGGAAGATTGGCAGAGCCATCTCTCACGCTGGCATCTAGTGGGTGGCAGGGCTGGTATTTCTGGTGGGCTGGTTCTAGCTGCAGCGTCCACATGGCCTCAGGCTAAGAAACATGGTAGCTGAGTAAGGCGGAGCTGCTCCAGTTTAGATAGTAGGCCTTAACCAGAGGCCACATTTAATAATCATTACAACAAAGATAGGAGGAAGTCAAAGGAGGAGCAGGAGGTGGAAGGACAATAGAGGAGTAGCACGTGGCATGGAAAAACCCCAAGTTATTAGGGATCTCATAGCTGGGGAATAGAGTAATGTAATGATAAATATGCTCAATCTAGGTGTGCAGTTTATATCCATAATTTTTGAGTTGTGTTTTCCTTGGCTAGTCTTATTTGGGTCAGAGATTTACTGCAACATAGACCCAATGTCATTTAATATATATATATATATATATACATATATATATATATATGTATATATATATAATGTATATATAATATGTATATATAATATGTATATGCATATATAATATATATGTATAATATATATGTATATATATACATTATAACACTATATATGACATTGTTATGTATAATGTATCTATCAACATACTATATAACATACATATGTTGATATATATATAATCAACATACTATTATTATTTATGTATATATACATATAAATTATATATGTGATACCTGTAGAAAAATTTAAAGACAACAATGAAAATTTAAGGTATAAGAATAGCAAATTTAAGAGAAAAAAATTAGAGCTCGACATTCCTCCTATGGTGCTGAATTGTCAGGGTTAATATGAAAATAGCTATTGTACAAAATAGATTTCATGTATTTAATGTAGTAATCAATAATATCCAGAAAAATATAGTTGTAAATTTCTATGGAAAAAAGACAAACTCTGTAGAAAATAAACAAGAATAATAAAAGAGTTTCAGGTGATAGCAGTATCATCATGACAGATTTAAATTTATGCTATATAGTTAAAGTAACAAAAAGTGTGTGGTATAGTATTACCATGCTATATCTACACTAATTTAATACCTCTTCAGAAAGAAAAATATTTGTAACTTCTCGGAATGCCGATGGAATGAGACACCACAGGCTTGTACATTAGAAATACCTTAAAAATCTTAAATCCAAACGACATTTTGAAATGGAATAAAAAAATACAGTGACATAAAGCAAAGGACATGCCTCAGTGGACATCCATATTCACCGTCCTAAAACAGTCTGCACTGGGTCTTCTGTATATATGATATAACATTCAGTATAGTGTTTTTATGGGATTCCTGAGTATGTTAACAAGAGGGTTTCTGATCCTTGCGCCTGCTCCTGTGACATTTTCCTTTTGTTGTGTTGCCTTGTCCACCCTCAGTATTATGCTTCTTGTTTATCTAATTACATTTCATTTTGTTATGTTTAGTTGTACCATTTGGGTATGTTTTTCTAATGAAAGACAGAAAGGGATTACATGTAGAAAAAAAAGGGATGTAGGAAGAAACTGGGAAGAGTAGAAAAAAGAAAAACTGTAATTATGGTTTATTGTAATAAAATTAATTTTTTATAAAAAGTAAAATTCAATACCATTTTGTAATGAAAAACAAAATATACTTACAAAAAATATGTACAAACAAACAAAAATTTAAGACAGGACACACCCTTCTTGATTTATCTGACAGAGAAGGTTCAAAAAAAACTATTGATATTTTTCATATCTCATAAACTTCAATAAAATCAGGGCACAGAACACAATAAATTATATTAAATATCCATTGAGTGTAATATATTTTCACCAGTTTATTTTTGAATCTAGGCAACATTACAAACTAAAAAATATATTAATAAATAACATAAATCTAAAGACACTAAAGGACTGTAAACATTAATACTAGATTTCTTTATGAGATCACAAATAAAGGTTTATAATTCTGTTTCACTGTATACAGTATATATATATATATAATATATATATATTATATATATATGTGTGTGTGTGTGCATGTATTTTTGTCTGTCAATTCATACAACTGAATTCACTCTCCTATACTCTCACTTAAAGCCACTTGAAATCCCCCTTCCTATATTTTAAGTACCATAGTGTCAAAACTCTTGCTTACACGAACCTCCTCTCCATTCAGAAGCTTACAGGAGCAAACAACCATGATCTGTTGTGATTTCCCTCTGGTGATAATTCGTATATTAACCCTAAAGTGCTTTTATCCCTTTATATCATTATGACATGGTAGAACCTAATTTGAATTCCCTTAGAAATATCATTTTTAAGCAACTCTTGTGTACTAAAATAAATTCCCTTTTTTTCTGACTGTTCTTACTCCCACACACCAATATTCCAAAATACTGTCAGCTATTTGACATGTTAATGTTCACCCCTAAGAGAACCTAGCTAAAGTGACAGAGGTAGATTGAAGGCTGAAGGGAAGGAAGGGCACTACAACCAACACAATACAGGACAGGACAAAGGAAGTCAGATCCACATGTGAGAGCTTTTCTATTTGATTCTTCAGTGAAATACTTGAGATGTATAGGATAATGTTCTAATCCCAACAAATTTGCAATATTTAATGTTCACAAATCATGTCTACCTATGAAAGAAAAAAGGAGTCAAAGTGGGAGCTGACCTTGGTTGCTGCATTGCCTTGCTGACCATTCCTAGTGTGGATGTGACAAGTATCTTTGGCTGCCTCTTCTCTGTGCAGAACCCGCAGCACTGACTTGACGAATCACGAGTCACACACCCAACCCCCAGTCTGTGCTAGGAGCCAGTACACCCCTCCAATCACGCATGCGTGCATGCTTGCCAGGCTGCAGGCATTCAAAGTCTTTTCTAAGGCTAATGACATAAAGCAGGTGGCCATGAGCTTTAAGCATTTCATTGCTAGTCTGTAAGATGATCTTCACAACCTCCTTTATAAACTGATCAGGAATATATGCAAGGTGTTTTCTTGGCAGTGGTGACTACATAATATTGAATTGTATTCACCTTTAGATCTCTATACAAAGGAAAGAAAGAGTACTTAGGAAAAAGGTAACTAAAACTGGGAAATATACAAAAGCTGTAGAACTTGTATTATCAGGAAAATCACTAAGAAGTAAAACATGCTGCTTTAACAACATTCCGCATTATTAGGTTTTACATGATTAGATGTATTTTTAAAATTTCTATGTGTTCATGTAACAAAACCCTTAGCATGAACATAGTATTTGTAGTTTACTAAAAGCATTGGTTTACTATCCAGTGATGAATTTTTCCTCATATTTTGACAAATTGTTTCTTCCTCCCCTGCCCCATTTGTGTGTGTGTGTGTGTGTATATGTGTAGAGGTACGTAGGTGCCAAAGGCTGTATTGGCAGTTAAATGAAGTTTTGAGATTACTGACATGAGTTCTGGGAAATCCTCTTTTAGAGCAGTGTTTGTTATTACAAACAGAAGCATTACTCAAAGCTCTTCTATTCAACATTAAACCTTGGTGATTTAGATGTCTACTGAATATAGAAATGACAATACAGACAAAAATACAGAAAGGTCCATGATTTTAAATGCTCATAGATTCAATTATTTTCCCATAAATGTAAATATGATATTGACTTATTAATATCCTTTTCTACAAATAAAAGGTTACATGGAAAGAGGAAATTTATAAGGAAATGCTAAATGGACATTGAATTTGAAAAATATGCACTGTGTACTATAAAATCATGGAAGAAAAATATCAGGAAAAATAAAAAGGTTGCTTTGAATGCATATAAAATATACTCTGCTTTCTATCCTATGGCAGAACTTTCTGAAGCTATCCCTGTGTAGCTAAACTTGCTTCAATGTAGGACTGAGCAAAGTAGTAATGTATCAATTCATGCTATACATATAAAAGGGGATGACCATCCTTAAACAGGTTGTGCTACTGCAGATGAGTCTTTTTGAAGGTTCTGCCAGTGCTGGAAAAATTTAAAGCTTGCTGAAAAGTTACTTTGACCATCTTGAATTTTAAAGATATCTTTAAAATATTGCTTCCTAGTATGAAAAAGGCAGTGAATTTACAATGCTGTAGTATTGTATTTGTCTAAATTTTCAAAGGATGGCTGACAGCAATTACTCAATAAGACAGAGTGATTTATTATCTTTAAGACTAAGTTTGGATCAATAGCTATTTCTGGACAAGAACATGCTGTGTAGGATACACTGGTTTTAAATGTATAGTATTTGATCTTTATCTGTCACCTAATAGGTTAAGGCTAAAGGTTTTTATATCATGGCTATTTTGTGTTCAATTTTATATAATAGACACATACATCAAGGATAATATAGGGTTAGCTAAACAAGAAAATATATCTAAGATTTTTAGCATCTATTCACATACTGTGTGTCAAAGTGTAATTAGGACACTGAAAATACATAAAGAAACTCCTATGACTTAAAATGCATTGCATTTTTTATCATACAAGTACTGTGTAAATGCAAAATTATCAATTCATTGATTTGGGTTGTTGAGTTCTTACCTGAGACACAGAAAACCAATTTGTTAGTGAAGATGTCAGTGGTAAGGATGGTTATCCTGTTTCACCCAGGATGACAGCTTCATCAATAAATTAAATAAATTATTCCTGCTCAATGATAACAGAGGCTTGTTTCTCATGTGATTCTAGATTATATCAAGTTGAAAGAGAGAATAACCATTTCAATATTATCTAAGAATAAATACCTGTATAGAATATGTGCAGTAATATATGCTATGATGTTCTATGCAGTAAAATTATGTCTTAATAATCTGAGATTTGATTCTGATTCTGGCATTGATAATTGTTATTTGGGAAAGTTATATAAATTTCTGTGTACTGTTTACCATATCTGTGTAATGAAGAGGACTTATACAGGCCCAATTCAATGGATTCTTAATGTGGGCAGTTAGAAGAGTTGTAGCAGCGTGGAATTACTAGGCCTTCAAATGGACTCCAAGGATACAGAGTACACTATCTGGGAATATAAAGAATTGTGTGCTTACTGTTTTTGTCATTTTTCTTGACAGAAGTTTAATTTATATATGCTCAGGTTTTCCAATCCCCCAACTTTCTTTAGCATAGAATTCTAGTGTACATGTGATTATAATTTTACTCATGTTTCTTGAGCTTTTCATTATCTCTGAATATTGGAGTCTTCTTCTCCTCTTTCCCCTCCTACTCCTCCTCTTCTTTCCCCTCCTCTTTTTACCTCACTTAATTTCTTCATTTGCTCATAAACTTTAATATATTTGAAACTTAGAAGATAGTGTCTCATGTTGTAGCCTAGGCTGACTTCAAACTTGTAGTAATCCTTTTGCTTCTAACTCTAGAATGATATGATTAATGATATGAGTCAATTTCCCTTGAATGCTTTTTATTTCATTTTTAAATGTGAATTTGGCTTTGATCAATAATTACTTTCACAATTAAATTTTGTGCAAAATGACTAGCCTAATTGGCATACACCTTTAAATCTATCACCTGGTGGCATAGGTAGTCTGCAATGTGTTTAACTGCAAACAGGATTACATTTTGGAATCTTTTAGTAACAACAACAAAAATACATTAATAAATTTAAAATTGTTTTTTGGAAAAGATTATCTCCATTCTTTCTGTATATTGAGTGGCAAGGAGCATTTGCTGAAGAAGAAGCTTAAGTCTCAAACCACACAAAGGAGGAAGAGAGAGATATTTGAAACATCATGAGTTTTTAAAGATAGAATGCTATCATCAGAGATATCTTTTGCTTAGCAACAGTGCATCTCCAAATCTTCTCCAAACAGCCATCAAGTAGATGTAAAGTACTTGAAAAATGGAGACTAATTGTGGGCATCTCATCCAACCTACTGTCTTTCAAAGTGTCACAGCCATATCGTAATAAAATTGTATATTATACAACTTCATAAAACACCACCATCTTTCATAAAATGAAAAGTGTTTAAAAGTTCAAAGTGTCTTCTAAGCCTCAAATAAATATATTCAATGTAACTGCTATAAAATCAAAAGCAAGTTACATACTTACCACATACAATAGCACAGAGCATATATTATCTTTTCTCTAAAATGAACTCAGGCTGTCCTGAAAAACACTTAGGATGACCTTGAGATTCATATTTTTCTACCTCTATATTCTGTGTCCTGTAGTTCCTAGTATCTACACTATAACCTGCATTTGTGATAAATGTCAAACAAATCTGTTTATGTTAGGAAAGTACTTTATCAAAGGTTGAACATCAATTATATCTTTCCTGAGACATACAAAGGCCACAGGCTTTCCTTCACAAACACATTAGAAATTCAATATCTTGAAGCTGGTCTACTCCTGAGAAGATAACATGTCCTGAGACATCCTAGAAGAGCCACTGCACTCAGAGCAGTGGGTAAGAAACCCCTCCCACTATCCTATGTCCTAGAGCTTCAACTGGGAGCCTGGGGCACTCAGGACCCATCAGCCACCCAAAACCTGCCCTTACAGAATACTACTCCCCTTCCACCCTTCACTTGGTCCTTTTGGCTGGGACAGACACCTAGCTGGTCTGCTCCCCTGAAGACATCATATCCTGAGCCATCCTAGAGGAACCACTGTACTCAGAGCAACAGGATTTTAGGATCTCAGAAGTGACCCGAGTCCTAGTAGTTCCTCCATCCAGGAGCTCAGGATCACAACATCACAGAGACATACGGACTCTGAGAAGTTCTGACACAAGCAAGATAAGTGTAAAGACAGGCTCCTGTCAGAGACAGTGAGTGCAGGTACCACTAGAGTTAACCAGATGGTGAAAGGTAAGTGCAAGAACATAAGCAACAGAAACCAAAGTTACTTGGCATCATCAGAACCCAGTTTTCCCACCATAGCAAACCCTGGACACCACATGACACCGGAAAAGCAGGATTTAAAATTAAAATCACTTCTCATGACAGCGATAGAGGACTTTAAGAAGGACATAAATAACACCCTTAAAGAAGTACAGAAAAACAGAGGTAAACAGGTAGAAGCCTTTAAAGAGGAAACACAAAATTCCACTAGAGAATTGCAAGAAAACACAACCAAACAGGTGAAGGAATTAAAACCATCGGGGTCTAAAAATGGAAGTAGAAACAGTAAAGAAAACTCAAAGGGAGACTACCCTGGAGATAGAAAACCTAGGGAAAAAATCAGGAGTTGTAGACACAAGCATCACCAACAGAATATAAGAGATAGAAGAGAGAATCTCATGTGCAGAAGATACCATGGAAAATATTGACATAACTGTCAAAGAAAATGCAATATGCAAAATGCTCCTAACCCAAAACATCCAGGAAATCCAGGGCACAATGAGAAGACCAAACCTAAGGATAATAAGTATGGATGAGAGTGAAGATTGCCAATTTAAAGGGCCAGTAAATATCTTCAACAAAGTTATAGAGGAAAACTTCCCTAACCTAAAGAAAGAGATGTCCATGAACATACAAGAAGCGTACAGAATTCCAAATAGACTAGTCCAGAAAAGAGATTCCTCCCATCATATAATGATCAAAACATCAAGTACACAAAACAGAAAAAATACTAAAAGAAGTAAGGGAAAAAGGTAAAGTAACATATAAAGGCAGACTTATAAGAATTACAACAGACTTCTCACCAGAGACTATAAAAGCCAGAACATCCTGGACTGATATCATACAGACCCTAAGAGAACACAAATGCCTGCCCAGACTACTATACGACGCAAAACTCTCAATCACTATAGATGAAGAAACCAAGATATTTGTTGACAAAACCAAATTTACATAATATCTTCCCACAAATACAGCCCTACAAAGGATAATAGATAGAAAACCCCAACACAAGGAGAGAAACTACAACATAGAAAAAGCAAGATACTAATATTCCAACAAACTCAAAAGAAGATAGCTACACAAACACAGTTACACCTTTAATAACTAAAATAGCAGGAAGCAACAATCATTTTTCCATAATATCTCATAACATCATGGATTCAATTCTCCAATAAAAAGACATAGACCATGAGACTGAATATACACACAGGACCCAGAATTTTGCTGCATACAGGAAATCCACCTCAGTGAAAAAGACAGACACTCCCTCAGAGTAAAAGAATAGAAAACAATTTTCCAAGCAAATGGTCCCAAGAAAAAAGCTGGAATAGCCATTCTAAGATCAAATAAAATCGACTGTCAACTAAAAGTAATCAAAAAAGATAAGGAAGGACACTTCATATTTATCAACGTAAAAATCTACCAAGATGGACTCTCATTTCTGAACATCTATTCTCCACATGCAAGGGCACCCACATACGTAAAAGAAACATTATTAAAGGTCAAAACACACAAGTCACCTCACACAATAATAATGGGGGATTTCAACACACCACTCTCAGCAATGGTCAGATCCTGGAAACAGAAACTAAACAGAGATACATTGAATTTAACAGAAGTTATGAACCAAATGTATTTAACAGATATCTATAGAACATTTCATCCTAAAACAAAAGACTATACCTTTTTCTTAACACCTCATGGTTCCTTCTCCAAAATAGACCATATAATTGGTCAAAAAACAGGCCTCAACAGACACAAAAAGATTGAACTAATCCCTTGCATCCTATCAGATCACCACAGACTAAGGCTGGTCTTTAATAATGACAAAAACAACGGAATGCCCTCATACACGTGGAAACTGAACAACACTCTACTCAATGATGGCTTGATCAAGGAAGAAATAAAGAAGGAAATTAAAGATTTTTTAGAATTTAATGAAAATGACGACACATCATAACAAAACTTGTGGGACTCCATGAAAGCAGTGCTATGAGGAACACTCATAGCTCTAAGTGCCTACAAAAAGAAACTGGAGAGAGCATACACTAATAACTTGAGAAGAAGCAAATACATCCAAGAGGAGTAGACGGCAGGAAGTAGTGAAACTCAGTGCTGAAATCAACCAAGTAGAAACAGAAAGAACTATACAAAATATCAACAAAACCAGGAACTGGTTCTTTGAGGAAATCAACAAGATAGATAAACCCCCCTTAGCCAGATTAACCTGGGTGCACAGAGACAGTATTTGAATTAATAAAATCATAACTGAAAAGGGAGACATAACAATAGAAGCAGGAAATTAAAAAAAATCATTAGATCCTAGTACAAAGGCCTGTACTCAACAAAACTGTAAAAATTTTGATGAAATGGGCAATTTTCTCGACTGATACCAGTTACTAAAGTTAAATCAGGAGCAAATAAACCATCTAAACAGTTCCAAAACCCCTAAAGAAATAGCAGCAGACATTAACAGTCTACTTACACACACACAAAAAAAAGCCCAGTACCAGATGGTTTTAGTGACGAATTCTATCAGAACTTCAAGGAAGACCTAATACCAATTCTCTTCAAACTATTTCACAAAATAGAAACAGAAGGAACATTATCCAATTCATTCTATGAAGCTACAATCACACACATACATAAATCTCTCAAAGACTCAACAAAGAAAGAGAACTTCAGACCATTATCCCTTATGAATATCAATGCAAAAATACTCAATAAAATTCTAGCAAACTGAATCCAAGAGCACATCGAAAATAATTATCCATCATTATCATGTAGGCATTATTCCAGGAATTCAGGCATGGTTCAATATTTGGAAATCCATCAATGTAATCCACTATATAAACAAACTCAAAAAAAAAACCCACATGATCATCTCACAAGATATTGAGAAAGCATTTGACAAAATTTAACATCCCTTCATGATTAAAAGTCTTGGAAAGATCAGGAATTCAAGGCCCATACATAAACACAGTAAAAGCAATATACAGCAAGCCAGTAGCCAACATCAAACTAAACGGAGAGAAACTTGAAGCAACCCCACTAAGATCAGGGACTAGACAAGGCTGCCCACTCTCCCCCTACCTATTCAATATAGTACTGGAAGTCTTAGCCAGAGCAATTAGACAACAAAAAGAAGTCAAATGGATACAAATAGGAAAGGAAGAAGTCAAAATATTACTATTTGCAGATGATATGATAGTATACTTAAATGACTCCAAAACCTCCACCAGGGAACTCCTAAACCTGATAAACAACTTCAGCAAAGTGGATGGTTATAAAATCAACTCAAACAAATCAGTAGCCTTCCTCAACTTGAAAGATAAACAGGCTGAGAAAGAAATTAGGGAAATGACACCATTCACAATAGTTGCAAATAATATAAAATACCTAGGTGTGAATCTAACCAAGTAAGTGAAAGATCTATATGACAAGAATTTCAAGTCTTTGAAGAAAGAAATTGAAGTAGATCTCAGAAGATGGAAAGATCTCCCATGGTCATAAATTGGTGTAGGAGGAGGTAAGGTGGTAGGAGTAAAGGAGAGGAAGAGGAGGAATAACGAGAGGACGAGGGGAAGGACGAGGAGGAGCTAAGAGAGAAATGAGAGAGAGAGAGAGAGAGAGAGAGAGAGAGAGAGAGAGAGAGAGAGAGAGAGAGAGAGAAACGGAAGTGGATGTGCACCTGTTTCTAGCAGTCAAAGGAAGTTGATATATCTAGGTTGGGTATTGGGTTACACCTCTGATTTTGCAGGCATCTTGTTATTGAATATTAAAACATATAAAGTTTTTGAATAACCTAAATATTATAGCTTCATTTGTACCGAGCTCACGTGGTTGGTGGGATGGTCTGGGAAATGCCCAGCCTTGTCCAGACAGTGTGGAAGATTGACAGAGCCATCTCGAATGCTGGAGTTTCATGGGTGGCAGAGATCTTGTTTCTGGTTAACCATTTCTAGCTGCAGTGTACACATGACCTCTGGCCTTGGGAACATGGTGGCTAAACTAAGCAGAGCCACTGCAGCTTAGATAGTCGGCTTGACCAGCGCACACTTTAAACAATTACTGCAACAGATTGGCAGGATTAATATAGTAAAAATGGCCATCTTGCCAAAAGCAATCTACAGATTCAATGCAATCCCCATTAAAATCCCAACTCAATTCTTCACAGAGTTAGAAAAGGAAATTCTCAAATTCATATGTAATAACAAAAAACCCAGGATAGCGAAAACTATTCTCAACAATAAAAGAACCTCTGGAGGAATCACCATCCCTGACCTCAAGCTGTACTACAGAGCAATAGTGGTAAAAAATAGGGCAACAGAGCTAAACAAAGAATTCTCAACTGAGGAATATTGAATGACCAAGAACCACTTAAAGAAATGTTCAGGGTCCTTAGTCATCAGGGAAATGTAAATCAAAACAATCCTGAGATTCCACCTCACACCAGTCAGAATGGCTAAGACCAAAAACTCAGGTGATAGTAGATGCTGGTGAGTCTGTGGAAGAAAAGTAACACTCCTCCATCGATGGGATTACAAGATGGTGCAACCACTCTGGAAATCAGTCTGGTGGTTCCTTAGAAAATTGGACATAGCATTACCTGAGAACCTAGCTATACCAATCCTGGGCATATACCCAGAAGATGCTCTAACATATAACAAGGACATATGCTCCACTATGTTCATAGCAGCCTTATTTATAATATCCAGAAGCTTGAAAGAACCCAGATGTCCTTCAACAGAGGAATGGATAAAAAAAATGAGGTACATTTACACAATGAAATATTACTCAGCTATTAAAAACAATGAATTCTAGAAATTCTTAGGTAAATAGATGGAACTAGAAAATATCATCCTGAGTGAGGTAACCCAATCATAAAAGAACACACATGGTATTCACTCACTGATAATTGGATACTAGCCCAGGAGCTTGAGATACCAAAGATTCAACTCACAGACTACCTGAAGCTCATGAAGAAGGAAGACCAAGTGTGGGTGCTTTGATCCTTCTTAGAAGGAGTAACAAAATACTCAAAAGAGCAAATATGGAGACAAAGTAAGGGACAGAAACTGAATGAGGGGCCGTCTGGAGACCATTTCACCTGGGTATCCATCCCATGTGCAGTCACCAAAGGTAGATGCTGATGCAGTTGTCAGGAAGCGCATGCTGATAGGTGCCTGATATAGCTGTCTCCTTAGAGGTCTGCGAGAGTCTGACATATTCAGAGTTGGATACTCACAGCTAACCATCAAGGGGTTCCCAATAGAGGAGTTAGAGAGAAGACTGCAAGAGCTGGAAAGGTTTGTGGGCCCATGAGGAGAGCAATGAAATCAACAAACCAGAGCTCCAAGGGTCTAAACCACCAGCATGGGAGAACATAGGGAAGGACCCATGGCTCCAGCTGTATATGTAGGGGAGGATGGCCTTGTTGGGCATAGGTTCGCAAGGGGACCCTTAGTCCCATGAAGGTTGGACGGCCAATGTGAGGGAATTCGAGGGTGGGGAGGTTGGAGTAGTGGGTAGGTAGGGGCACATCCTCATAGAAGCAGGAGGAGGTGCAAAGGGATGGGGGTTCCAGGGAGGGGGTTGGGGGAATTAGGGTAAGGGTATAACATCTGAAATATAAGTAAAATATCCAATAAAATACTAAATAAAATTAAGTATTTTAAATTATCCAGTGTTTTTTTAAAATCCAAATTTTTTATAAATCTGCAAAATCTCATTTTGAATGAAAGGATTCTGTAAAATAATTAAAAATTTTAAACACACTTTCTTCAACAGAGAATTAAACAACAATGTGAACAAAGCAAAATCAAACCACAGTTGTGTAAATAAATCAATATCTTAATATCTGTCATCCACTCACTATTTTCTTGCATCTTTTTAAAGAGTTGGGGTAACTTATCTACCTCTCCCTCTGCAGCACATGTACAGTTGTACTTCAAGATTATGGCTCTCTCCACCCATGGATGGTGCCAATATTGCTATAAAATAAAAATCTAGTCGTTCTATGACACTTGGATCTTTCAAAACTGGAGTATCTTACAGCAACTCGGCTGTAGTTTAACCAGTAGCTTTTTCTGACATGTCTTCAGAAATCCTTCCCTGCCACACAGTGCCAAGCCTCAGCTGTTGTCCATGATGTCTCCACGCCTTCATAACCAGAGTCACTTGAGTGAATCTAGTCACTCGTGAATTCAGAGTAGAAAACAGACTTATGACCCCATCATTTTTTGGAGCACAGTTTCTTCATGTTGATCATGGTGCATCACTTCCCAGAGACTTCATATCTGTAATGCTAGTCGCTTCTTAATTACAACTGATTGATAGTTTAGACCAAGATTGCCAGCATTTATTATCCAGCCAAGAAAGGGTTTCATTCACTTTAGTGTCTCTGGCATTGACATTTCTGAATGTAAATTTCCTCCAGTACATTCAGGAAACACAGTTTAGTTCAGTTGCAAATATGGTTACTTTTCAATACTATTTTCCACAAGTGTTAATAGAATTCAGTACTTTAAAAATTTGAAATGCATGTACAACTTATTTACTTCACATGATCAGCATATTCTAATTTAAACTTTTTGGAAATCATTTAATTTACTTAACATTTACTAGTATTATCTTTAATTTTTTTATTGCCCAGACTTTCATTAAGCCCCTCCCATTCTGCCCTCAAACATTTTCTCATCCTAGTTTGCTTTTCCTGTCTCCATGAGCACCTCTCCACACACCACTATATACACACCAACAGGCCTTTCCCCTCCCTGGGGCTTCAAGTCTTAGAGGCTTAGGTGCCTCTTCTTTCACTGAGGCAATAGTAGACAAATCCTATGCTGCATATGTATCAGGAACCTCATTTCAGCTCATGTATGCTGCCTGGTTGGTGGCCCAGTGTCTGAGCAATCTCAGGGGTCAGGTTAATTGAGACTGCTTGTCTTCCAGTGGGTTCAGCTTACTCCTTAGCTGCTTCCAGCCTTTCCTTAATACAACCACAGGGGTCCACAGCTTCTTTCCATTGGTTTGTTGTGTCTGCTTCTGTCTCAGCCAGCTGAATGTTGGGCCTCTTGGAGGACAGCAAGAGTAGACTCCTGTTTGTAAGAATACCATAGAATCAGTAACAGTGTAAGCCCTTGGAACCTCCCCTTGAGATGGATCCCAATTTAGACTGGTCACTGGACCTCCTTTCCCTAGGCCTCTTCTCCATTTTTGTCATTGCTGTTCTTTCACACAAAAACAATTCTGAGTCAGTGTTTTAACTGTGGGATGGCAACCTCATTCTCCATTTGGTTCCTTGCCTTTATATTGAGGTGAATTCTAAAAGTTCTGTCTCCCACTGTTGGGCATTTCCTCGAAGTTTCCACCATTTTTTGACTCCTGCTCTCCCCATTCCTGATAATGTATACCTTTTCCCCTACCCCTCCTTCTTCCCTCTCTGATCCAGTTCCCTCCTTTCTTCTGCCTTCTGGTTTATTCTACCTCCCTAGTGGAATTGAAGCACCCTCACCTAGGCCTGATGGTTTGTTAACCCTTTTGAGCTCTGTGTATGGTATCCAGGGTAATCTGTGCTTTCTTGGCTAATATCCACTTAGTGAGAACATATCATGCATGTCCTTTGGGGTCTGAGATACATCATTCAGGATGATACTTGTTCTATCTATTTGTCTGCAAAATTCATGATGTCCTCATACTTAATAGCTGAATAGTATTTCATTTTGTAAATGATCCATATTTTCTGTAGTCATTCTTTTGTTTTGGGAAATCTGAGTTGTTCTGATTTTCTGGCTATCACACGTAAGGTCACTGTGAACATAGTGGTGCATGTGCCCTTGTGGCAAGGTGGGGCATCTTTTGGGTAATTTGTGACACATGTTCAATTTATTTAAATCAAATGATCAATATATTCTAAGTTAAGCTTTTTGGAAATCATTTAATTTACTTGCCATTTTTTTATTACATGTGCTTTGTCTTCAAAGGCCCACAAGCTCTTACATATGTTCACAGGATTCCTTCAGAAACAATAAATATACAAGCAAAAGCTTTACCTGTTTTTATTTTAAAAACAGCAGGAATGACTTCTTATAATATTATACCAGCATATCAAATTGTGCCTTATTTTGAAGCAATTATGTTGAAGTCAGCTGTGGGTTATACATAGAAGAAAAGTTTGATTTAAGGTGCCAAACTCTTGAAATAGTAGAAAGAAGTAGCACTGTGGATGGGGACTGTGCTGTCACACATGACTGTCTGAAGAGTCTGCTTACTCCAATAGTTTGTGGAGGAAATTGAATAATCTTTGTTTTTAAGATAGTTCACTTAGTTTCTTACAGAAAACATTGAGGTTTTATTTGTATTTAGAGTCAAATATTGTGTGTTTTTGAATTATTGGTGTGATTTGTATGGTGATGCCTTGTGGCATTTACTTTACCAACTTTGGGTTGCATGTCATAGAATGATTTTATGTTTTCACTCAATTTACTTCTTTTTCCCATTAATTTATATATTTATTCATTTTACATCCCAATAAATGACCCCTATCTTGATCTGGTCTTCACATTGTCCTTCTGCCCATACCTCCTTCCCCTTATATTCTGAGACTCTGGAGTCAACCCTGGGTATCCTCCTGTCATTTTGCCTTAAGTATATGAAGGTCTAGGTGCATTCTCTCCCACTGAGGAACAAAAAGCCAAAGCAAAGGAATGAACTCCACAAACAGGCAACAGACTTAGGGCCAGCCTTCCCTCCAGTTGTTGAGCGACCAACATGAAGACTGAGCTCCACATATGCTACATACGTGCAAGGAGGACGTAAGTCCACCCCATATATGATCTTTCGTTGGTGGCTCAGTCTCTGAGAGCCCCAATATACATGTTAGTTGACTCTGTTCATCATTCTGTGGATTTAAAATTACCTTCTTTGCTCCCAATCCTTCCCACAACACTTCCATAATATTCTCTGTGCTGCAAGCAATGTGTGGCTGGAGGTCTCTGCATCTGATTCTGCATCATGCTGTCTGGAGCATTTCAGGAGAAAGCCACTCTATGTTTCTCTCTGGAAGCACAGCAGAATACCATCATTAGTGTTAGGAATTGCTGCTTGTCCATGGAACATGTTTCAAGTTGTTCAATTTATTGTTTGCACATTCCCTCTGTATCTATTCCATCTCTGTCCCTTCATTTCTTGTAGATAGGTCATAGTTTGGGTGGAATCTTTTGTGTCTGGGTTTTTCGCCCTGTTCCTCCAGTTACTGTGCTGCCTGGACACTGGAATTAGCCCCTTCAAGCTCCATTTCTCCCAAGAGTTATTTAAATTATAACACATTGTTATCTTATCTCTTTTGTAATTTAACTACCTACTGGCCTGGGTTCGCTTCTTCCCTGAGAGTATTCAGGCTCCCATGTAAACCTGGATAGAATAGAAAGAATGAAACTTAGCCAGGTTCTTTGGAGAACCACTTGTTCTGCATGACTTTTGGATGAGTATCCTTCTCTAAAGATGGTTTTCAGTGAAACAGCTCTTTCTTATTGGGGATAAGAACTGTTATATAAACACTGGGGAGGAGATAGGGGTTTGGAGGGGAAGTATACATCGTTAGCTGTGGCTGAATTCTAGGAATGATTCATGTGCTTAGAGGAGAATTCCTGGTGCTTCTATAACCTCATAGTGTGAAAGGAAGTTTGAGCACTAATTTGGCCTCCAGACGAGGTGACTACCTCAAGGGTGATAGAGGTCATCACAAGGGATATATAGGTTCACAGGGACATGAAGACCTAGAGCAAGATGGAAAACAGTCCTACATCTGCTGATCTCAGGATGAGATTTTTACAGTTTGGAAAGGTGTTGTCCTCACTTATACTCCAGACTGGCTCCCCAAGGGCATACCTTCCTGGATCCAAAACTATCTTCTAACATCTCCAAACTGAAACTAAGACAAAGTAATGGTCAAATAAAATTATTAGTTACAATTAAATCTCACAAAATATTTTAAGACCAATCTTTGGCAAATTTGCAAATAAAATAAATTACCCAAAAGAAAAACTACTAAATTTAAAACAATGATAAATGATGTTGAATGACCTATACTTCCAATATTTCAAAAATATAAAGAACTGTATGTACTACAAAAATAACATAATCAATGTTGCTAAGATATGTGATGGTAGAAGCAGAGGAATCTGTGGATAGATAGGATGTTTGGGTCTCTTAATTGCCATTGTTACTTCTATTATTCATTCTATGGTCTTTAGAGTTATGCCTTCATGTATAATAATCCTATTCTACATTGCATATAAACATCATGTCAAGTACAGCAGAATAGAGTGATAATCACAGCTGGATCATGAGAATAATTAATATTGATATGATCCTAAATTTTCTTATTTCATACCTTTACCAACTCTTTGTATACCCTGAATTCTACCTCATATTACCAGCTTTTAAGAAAGCTTTTCTAGAATCACGGTACACATAGCAATATTAGATTTTTGAATGTATAGAATGTGTATTTTAGACAAGTGGGGAAACTTTCAACTAAAGCTCATAGAAAAAAGAAAAAAAATATGAACTAAATATTTGAGAAATTCGCATGACTCTTAGAAACATTGCAGTTGTAGATATTTGGAATACTATAATTACTATAATTACTATAATTTACTTTATTATTGGATATCAAAAATAGATTTAAATTCCTTTTAAATTATTAGCAATTTTCTCTGTGTCAAATACCATCAATAACTAATGTGAAATCATTATATGTAAACAATTTAGTCATTTGAGTTAGATTTCCATAATTTTTTAATAATTTCATCACTTCTACTTGATACTATCTCAAGTAAATATGTTTGCAACGTTTTAAAGTTATATTCTATTCTATATTCTTTAATTTACATCCCAAATCTAACAAGCAAAGTTTTTTGTTTGTTCATTTGTTTTGTTTCTCTGCCAGGAATGGTTATTTGTTATTTTGGATTTGTTTTAGACAAAATGTTCTTATTGTTTTTCACCCCATTTTGTGCTACCTGATTCTTGTCACCTCCATAAACAACTAATTCCTCATGTTCTCTCTCTCCCCCTTAGAAAATATATATGCAAAAAGAAAGCCCACTAACCAAAAACAAAAAAACAAAAAACAAAAACAAACCAAAAAGACCCAGCCAAAGTAACCAGAAAAAACTCACAAGAAGCACACAGGCACAGAAACATAGCCCCATACAAAAATACTAATTAAAATACAGAATCCCCACCATAATGCATGAAAAACTACAGTTTTTTTGTATGTTTAAAACTATGGTATGTTATGACTCAAAAAAATAACTGAAAATTATTGTACCCTGTAAGATACTACTGGGGTAAACTCGTTTTTCCATTTGGACTATTTGACCTATGGAGGTAGATTCTTGGTGAAAGGTGGGAGATCATATATCATTACTGCTGTCAGTACAAGAACCTAAATAACTTTGACCTGTATAGATCCTGTGCATGTGACATTATCTGTTTGCTCATATGTGTGTCAACCCTATTATGTCTGGAAGATATTGTTGCCTTGCTGAGATTTCTTCCAACACCATGAACTGCACATAGTATCTTTGCACAAATTCTTCTATGAAGTTTTCTTTTCCATGATGGAGGAGTATAGATGGCAATATGTGATTTATGACAGGAAGATCCAAGGTCTTTCACTCTGCACATTTTACAGATATGGGTCTCTGTATCTGGATCCATCTACAGTATGTGTGAATTTTTTTTTAAGATGGTGATGAATAACACTGAATCTATGGGTATAACAGAATGTTATTTAAATCCTTTTATTGATAGATATTTAAGCATACAATGATACCTGCTACTAGCCCTATTCTTAGGTATTTTTCCATGGGAACAATGTCAGAAATGTGTTCTGTCTAATTGAGTAGTCCTCAAATCCAGTGAGTTAATGGTTGCTTATTCCCTCGAAGGGACCACTGTTACAGCAGTGTATCATGTAAGCAGCTATCCTATCTGTAGTAGATCAAATATTTTAGTGTTGGGTTGCTGTTTAAAGTTTCCCATAGGAACCATGCAGAATATGTTTCAGTACCACCAACACTATTCTGTAGGTAAAGGCTTTAGTTAGGCACCTTCTTTTCATCTCTGTGTTCAATAGAAACGTAGGTGTTATTTTCTGCAATAGAACAAACATCAGTTGGTGTAGAACAATCAATAACTTAGGCAATAATTTGGGTTCTTTAGAGGGGTACAATTAGGAAACTTTGGCCAAAAATACATTATATATAACCAATATTTTGGATTGGAGATTGTATTTCATGGCAAAAAATATCTACATCTAGGTTGGACATTATCTCCTCTTACTTGGTGATTTCATTTAAATTCCTCTTATTTATGATACATACTAAGATATCTACTGATTTTCATTGGCTGTCCAAATTAGAATTCCACTCTATCCTCTTGTCTCTACGTTTAATAGTCCCAACAATGTCACCTACAAGAATTGCTATAATTATTTATATTATTTCTTTTTCTCATGAAATCCTTCCCTCTATCTTTTCACTAACGTTAATCCTTTCATCTGTGGAATTAAGAATTCTTGAATGACTTTGGTAAAGCCTAAAGGCTAATATCCAAATATAAACTAATAGGTACCATATTTGTCTTTCGGGTATTGGCTAATACAGCATGATTTTTTTCTGCTTCCTTTAACTATGAGTTCCATTAATTTGTCTTTTAATACATGAGTAATATTCCATTGCATATTTGTACTTCATTTTCATTAACTATTCCACAACTAATGAGCAACTATGCTGTTTCTTATTTCTAACTAATATTAATACAGCAGCATGAGAAAGTGTGCATACGATAAGATATGGACTCCCTTGGATATATGCCCAACAATGGTAAACCTGGAATGTGAGGTACAATATTCCCAGGTTCTCATTACAAAATCACACTGATTTCCAAAGGGAAGTACTTCCACCCAACTCAGCATCCTCCCTAGCATGTGGAATCATTTGTTCTATTTCTCTTCTCCATACTAATTATTGGAAGACAAAAGGTTTTAATATGCATATTCTGGATTACTAAGAATGTTGACCTTTCCAATCTCTGAAACCACGATTTGAATGGTCAGTTATGGGTCATTATAGTAAGGGATTTGGATACAAAAAAAATAACTAAAGCAAATCCATGGAAATTAGAGTTACATATACATTTAAAATACATGTAAAATACATATATTAAAAAAGCAAAAATTTCCTATCAGTGCATTTGTAAATATTAATTTGAAGAAAACAAGATTAACAGAAAAAAAGGCAGACTTTTACTATCAGTATAATGGCCAATTTATGATTCAAAGTAAAATGTCCTGAAATGAGAAAACCAGAAAAACATATTCAGACACACACACACACACACACACACACACACACACAAACACACACACACATATTTGTGTGTGTGTTTGTGTGTGTGTGTGTAATTTTACATGGGGGAGGGGGAGGGAGAGGGAGAGGGGAGAGTAGGGGGAGGGGAAAAGGGAGAGATAGAGGGAGAGATAGAGGGAGATGGAGATATATATAGAGAGGGAGAGATAGAGGGAAAGATGGAGAGATAGAGGGAGAGATAAAAGGAGAGGGAGAGATAGAGGGAGGAGAGGGAGAGGGAGAGATAAAGGGAGAGGGAGAGGGAGAGATTAAGGGAGAGGGAGAGGGAGAGATAAAGGGAGAGGGAGAG
>NW_021619309.1:102475-131227 GCF_004785775.1 Grammomys surdaster | reverse complement strand
GGGAGAGGGAGAGGGAGAGGGAGAGGGAGAGGGAGAGGGCTGTTTTTCCAAGGATGTGTCTACCAAACAACCTACCTTAGCATAAAAAGATACTGTAAGATTAGGAACAAAACCTATCAACAAGGTTGGGCTATGAAACCAGCGATTTAACTTCCTGAATTCAGTAATTTACAGGGTACCTAATGATGGATGGTATGTTCCCTTGTTAACAATTATTTTTAAAACTCATTCCTAGACTATTCTGACGAGTGCATTTAGAACCACAGCACTTCCCAAAAGGTGCTCCCTAGACAATACTGGCAAGTATAAGCCCACATAAAAGCTGAGAAATTCCTTTCCTTTTCAGTACCCTCAGTAATAAGTAAAATCCTATAGCAGCTTATCCACTAGAGGAAGTAAGTCATAAAAGCACTGTGCAGCTCTTTGCCTGTCCCCTACCTTGCAGGGATCTGGGAGACAAAATATGATAAAACTACAAAGACCAAGGTTCCTTTTGGTTTTCAATTTCCTCTGGGGCCAAGCTTAAAAGTGACACTACCAACCTACCACGCTAACAGGAATACAACAGACTGGTTTGCTTTTACGGTTTTCTAATTTCAGAATATCTTACTTTGAATCAAATATTGACAATTATAATGATAGTACAAGTCTGCATTGTTTTTCGTTAATCTTGTTTTCTTCAGATCGATATTTACAAATGGTCTGAAAAGAAAATTTTGCCTTTTTAAACACCATTAAATCAGGGATTACAGAAGTCACTTCTCATAGTTTTAAATTGAAATTTTTTTTGTGGAATTTTCAGCAGATTCATAGGCTGTTTTTGTTTTTAACGTAAATTTAGATGTAATTCTTTAAATGGCATGTGGATGTCTAACACATGATATGCTTTACTTTCAGAAGTTCTTTATATCTGATAATATATATCTAAACACAGAAGTTCTAGACAAATTATATAGGCAATACTTTCATTAGTGCCACATAATTTGTCATCATGTATTATGACAATAACAGTATATGGGATGGTGGTCTCTGTTACTTTAAGCATTTTTTCTTTTAATATTCATTTCTCTTTTTAGACTGTCTGTAAAAGGGTTTGTTATTTAAAAGAGGCTTCAACATATTCTTCTTATAAAGACATTTTGGTTCTATCAGAGTACAGCATAGGATCTTAGCAATTAATTTATAGCCAAAGAGCAAGTGAAGATCCAGTAGATGGAAAGTGATTAAGTACTGAGGAAGACTGGCTCAAGAAGGATCAGAGTGAAAAGAAATCATCCTGAAAAGAGGAGGGATGAGAAATACTCAGACATGCACACAGGTGGATTCTTGCTCATAGAAAATGGTTCTTATTAAAATACAATTTTACATGAAAATATACATATATCCTAAATAAAAGATTCTACATCTTAGATAAAAATTGATTGAGGAAAGTAACAATATTGTTTTAAGTAATTTAAGTGTTTTGTTGTTGTTGGTCTTCTTGTTTCTGTTGTGACTGTTTTTCCTTATACTTTCAGGATCTATCTCAAAAGCATTGTCTGAGTCTGTAAAATGCTCTAATGTGTTTAAGTGTCATTTCAGTAACTCAAGTTTTTTTTTAAAAGGTCTTCCGTTTTCAAACATACCTTCCCATTCCAATAAACAACCCTAATATTTCTCATGAATTCTATCATCAAATACGAGTTTTGCCTAAATTGATGTATTTTACTCTGATTCTCAACAACATTATACCAAACTAAAATTAAGTGTAAAATAAATTGAAAATTCCCTTTCACCAGAAATTCTAATATAGCTAGAGTGGTATGCTGAGATCTGTAGGCAGTCTTAACAACCAGGGGAATCTGGACCGAAGGGAAAGAATTATGTCCCAGTTCTCATAATATGGGGTGATGCAAATTATGTGAAAATGGTCTGTAATTCATTCTAAAATTTCTGTCTGAATAGTATGTCATTCTTTTTGCTTTCTGTAATTTCCTGCTGGAGCCAACTATTGTAGGACATAGTTATTTAAACTATTGTCATCTGCTGAATAAAATATTTTCCCTTATCAAGTAGAAATATTACATATCTCTGGGTTCTTTCAATCTGGGTTCTCAACCTGTGAACACAATTGTTTACCCTGCAATATTCTCTAAAGATGGTAGCAGTTTTCAAAATATTTTTCTTTCATTTTAAGGAAGCTGACTTTTAATATTAATATTTCTAATGTTGTTAAAACTTCCTTTTCTCTTTTCTATTTCTCAGTGGTTAAAAGTACTGAATATTCTTCCGGAGAAACTGAGTTCAATTAATATCACATATATGTCTGCTAACCATGCTCTGTGATTCCAGTCACAGGGGAGCTGAGGACTTATCCCCTGCCTCTTAAAGCCCTGCAGATATATGTTCCATAAATATATATTCAAACACTAATAGACAATAACAACCAGTAAAATAGTCATTTTAAATATCTGTCTTAGCAGTTGGCATAATTATAAAGGAATTAGGTCTACTTGAAAAATTCCTGCTAGCAAAAATTATGACAATTTTGGGATGTCTTGTCCTACCATAAAATCACAAATATGTCTATCTATGATTTTAATACTATGTTTATGTAACAGAAGAATGTCTGACTAAATGTCTCCTTGCTATATAGGTCTCTACAATTTTGCCTCAGAAAATTAATCCTGTTTGGTCTTTGGAAACACAGATGATCATCACTGAAGAAGATCCTAAATAATTCAGGGAAGAATGTCCTAAGGATATTCCCTAACAAACAATCCTCATTTATATACTAGAAAAGACCTAACTCCCTGTAACCTCATATATGTGAGGTATACAGGTTTCACTCATGAGGAATTTTATTATGGTCTGTAAAGAAGTCTTTGTGTTTTCTAATTCTTATAAAGAGAAGGCTGGGCAACAGATATCAGGCTTTGTTGAAGGAAATAAAATACTGTTGAAAAGGATAATAAACAGAGTCTGTTGTTTAATTAGTATATACTCACTCAGATGATATTTTGTATTTCATACTGCAGCTTGCAAACTCTCAACAAAAGAACACAATTGGTTGGCTGAGGAAAGAAATGATAGCTGGCTCACTAGAAATGAATTACATTTGATGTACTGAGATTACAAAGACAGCATGATTAAGGGCATTTGACCATTTTTCTTTTACCAGAACAACACCATGAAGAAGTTATAATTTTTTCATGAGCATACTGTAAACCTGGTGAAAAGTTGGGTGGAAATTATGAGATTTTTTTGAATGATTTTTTTTGTTGACCATGCTAAAAAAAATTGGATAAAAAAACAAAACAAAAGAAAAAACAAAGCCAATATTGCCATCAGAATTCATAGGCATCTCTTTCTTCATTCTACTTTCTCTTTGACAGCACCCCTCTACCTGCATTGCAAATGGAGCTCACATTTTTGACATTGCTCATAGCATTTGCAAAGAATCCAACCTAGACATGTCCAAGATTGATATCACATGCCTTAATAGAAATGTGAATCTTATCCTCTAAGACCAAAAACGTGGCCCCCACTGCATCATAGTAGAGGCTGAGGATACGGTAGGTAAAGGAAATAGTTCATGCTCCTGACATAGTGTTACTTACTGGAGGTGAGTGTTCATCTCAAAGAACCCTCCTATCCCTTTGAAGTATCAAGACCCTGGTGGCATTAAATAAATAGTCTTAGAATCTTACTTACACTGCTACATGTAGCCCCTCTGTACCATTTTTCCATTCTTTCTTCCCTGGGAAAGAGCTCTATCAAAAGTAGCTTTCTACATAGTTCTCAGATGCACATTGTTCTTTTCATCTCTGTCCTCTATCACAATCTCACATCCATCCATCTCTCCTTCATTCATACTGAGTTTGTCAAGGCCGTATTAGTGACTGGATATCCTGAACATTAAACCTGTCTAAATACATGGACATTTCTTAGCCATGGCCCTGGATCTATCATTTGTACAGCCCTCACTTGCTCTGCAACCTTGCATGTAATAGCTCTTGTATTGGGCTTTTTTACTTTGAACCTCATTTTCCTTGCAGAGTCCATGATAAAAAATAGTTTTTGCTGTTTCTTTATTACTACAATACTGTCTCAGTCCATTCTCACCATCAGCTTTGAAACAAGAAGATTCATTGTCCTCTGCAATATCTTCTTTTGTTTGGACCCTTGAGATCATTTATCACCAGTATTTATTTGTCAAATTCTGTATTAAGAAGCCTTGCTATCTCTGAGCAGACTACTGCTTTGATGGGCTATGGCAACTGGGACCTGGAAAGGAAACACAGTAAAATCAGTAAAATGCACTGTGAATCTCCAGCACTTTATTTTGCATGCCTTATGAGTAATGTCTTCTCAGCTGATCTATTTCCTAGGTTTCCTCTAGTAGCTAACATTTTCAGTATGTACTGATTTTTCAGGTTTATCTTGCATAATCAATCTCTCTCCCTCTCTCTCTCTCTCTCTCTCTCTCTCTCTCTCTCTCTCTCTCTCTCATCCTTTTTTTATAACACTAAATATATAAAAGTAGAGATCAAGAGGAACACATTGTAGTTTTTATTCTGTCTTTTGTCCAGGATCCTCCAGAATTTCGTTTCCTCATGAACTAAGCCGTGTTTCCTGAATGTACTAGACAATGTACGTACATTCCCAGGATGATGCGGTACTTGCCTTATGTGCATTTAATTAATTAATGCAATACTGTTAATGGAAAAGGGCCAATGAAATTTCTTTGTGTGTAAAAGAACCTGCCACACAAGCTTAAAAACTTAGATTAGTTATCTGTAACCCACATGGAGGAAACTGAACCAGCTTCCAAAAGCCATTTTTGATCTTCACAGTTACACTGTGGTATGTATCTACCAAACTTACATACAAGCCATATGTTCATACATGGTGGTAATAATTATAATCTATATTTATTTAATTGATGGAAAAATCATAAAAACTTTTCAACAGTTGTTGTATTTGTGTAGATTTAATATCCTCCTTTCTTTGTCTTTAAAGTATATTGAAAAGTAATTTTCTTTGGTATCTTAAAAGGATTATAAATAAATATGTATATATACATTTAATAAAAAGAGGGAAGAAAAAACGTAAGTTGGGAACCAGTAGATTGTCATGGGTCATGTGTTTAAAAACAACTGCATATTGAATTGTTCCATGTTTCATGACTTTGAATTCTTATCCACTGGTCAAAGTTTTATGTCAGTTATGTAGATAAATTCTGTAATACATAAAGTTTGTATTATGTATATTATATATGCATTTTATTCTAATTATTTTTGTCAACTTGTCAATTAAAAAATTAATTTTTTTAAAAATTAATTTTGTTGACTAAAGTTATCTGGGAATAGAGAACCTCAGTTGAACTTTTTTCTCTCAAGTTGCTTGTATGTAAGTCTGTGGGGTTTTTTTCTTAACTGATAATTGATGTGGGAGTACTCAATCCACTTTGTGTGGCTCCAAACCTGGTCAGGCCATCCTGTTATGTATAAGGATGTATTCTGTGCAAGCCACAGGAACAAACTGGTAAGTAGCAGCATTGCTTCTGCTTTAGTCCTGCCTCCAGGCCCTGACTTTTATTAATGCCTGGTTTTCACTCAATGATGGAACATGACTTGAGAATTTAAACATGAAGTAAATCTTTTTCTAACAAAAAGAAAATATTTCTTTTACTCATGTATTGAATATGACCAGTGACAAAACTGTAATCAAAATGTTAGACATAAAAATATCAAGATTACACAGATTGTTGTGAATACTTTCAGAGGACAAAGTCTTATACCTTATGCAATGAATCAGAGAATGAAGATCAAGAATACATTGTTTATTAAATAAAAGTATTATTGAAATACAAATTTCAGTACTGTATAAGTTATTGGTCATAGAAAACAAAAAGCATCTACAAATAATATGTTAATGCAATTATTTTTGATTCCCCCTAAAAGCACGAATATAAAACCACACTGTTGTATGTATCACAAATTTCATTTTCTGGACATTAAAAAAATGAAGCCTGAACTAACTAGAAATTTGTTTCTATTAGCTATCTTTCATAGTACTTGAAAGTGCTACTCATGTTGTTAGCAAGGAAAAAGATAATGGTTTTTATCTCTTTCTGGGCATTACAGTCTACAATAGTGACATGAGAGGCAAAATGTACCAACGGTGCAATAGTGGTAAGACTGTTTATTGGACTTAGCAACCACTTTTTTATGCAATTGAGGCTATTTTCACAGGGTGAAAAATCATACATGGCATGGAAAACATATTTAAAACACATGACAAGGGAACAAGAAGGTCCTAGCATCAAATAATTGTATGCTATTGAAAATAGTTGTTTTCACAAAAAATATATTTCTGATTATATCCAGTGATTTGTGCTGTTGCTGGGTTTGATTTAGACATCATTATTGTTGCAGTCAATGTTGGTCAGTACATAAATAAATAACCACTAAAAACTCCGAGTACAGTAAATGTGGAATCATCTATAGTTCAGTCAGTTACCTGTGGGCCCATTAGTTGTGATGGCTGCTGGGTGAGCAAGTGTCTGGTTTTGTTAAAAATGTGGCTAGTAAAAAGATACAGAGAATATATTTTGAGTTAAGAAGGAAAATATATAACAAAGAAAGAGCCAGGATTATAGTAAATGGACATAAGTATTAATAATAATGCTTTGGAACAAGACAAGGATGTTCACTCTTCCCTTCCTATTTATATTATTAGGGGTTTTAGTGCAAGAAAAAAAGCAAAGAATAAAAATGAGTTACAGATAGGAAAATCAGAAGTTAAAATTTCTTCATTTGAATATGATGTGATTTAATATTTCCTTAATTTTCAACCAGAAATTTGTTCCTACTGATACACCTAGCAAAGGTGACAGGATAATAATATAAACAACATAAATAAAATAAGTAACACAAAATTCAATAGTTTTCAAATAGAACAAAGTTATTATTTAAGAAATCATAGAAACAATGCCATTCCCAACAAACACACACACACACACATACACACACACAATTCTCACCCACTGAGACACAAACAAAATGTAATAGGCTACACTGACAATTTAAGAAAGTATAAAAGTTAATTGGAGAAGAATTACAGGTGAGAATGCCTCCATGGTTATGAAATGAGAGAGCTACTACTTTACAAATGGACTTCTTCCAAAAGCAATTCACACATTCATTCTAATCTTCTACAAAATTCTTCATACAAAGTTTAAAATGTAATCATAATTTCATATTGGAACAAGTTATTTTACTTTGGCAAACCAAACAACACCAAAAGAACAGCAACAACAACAAAAACAAACCAAATCAAAGGAAAACAAAAAACAAAATCTAAAGAAAACCTAAATAATAGAACAGAAGGAATTATCCCGTTTCGAGATTTCCTATGGTCCTACACAATTAAATTGACAAAATCTACACACTCTGACATAAAATTCATTACACTGATCAGCTGAATAGAAATTATGAGTCACATATAATACAACACTGATTCAGAAACCTGTTTGTTGAACAAAATTTAACAACTTTTTACTAAACAGTTCTGATCCATCTTTATAGCAACAGACAGAACAATGAAATTAGATCATTATTGCTTACCCTCCAAAACTGAATTGCAAGTGGATCAAGGATTGTAACATAAGACTTGATGCCTTAAATCTGATAGAAGGGTATGTAGGGTACAAACTTGAACTCATTGACATAAGATATGACTTTTTGAACAAGAAGGACATTCAATATCATACAAATATGGTAAAAATATATAAATATATGTATAAAAATAAAGCCATCAAGTGTAAATGGAATTTTAAGTCTTTAGTTGATGCATGTTGACTTATAAGAAACACATGCAGGAAAGAGTGTGTCTGTAAATGTAATCAGTATATTATAAATATATAAAAACCTCTAGCAATAATTCTCAACTTCATATGGAAAAATAATTAACCAAGGATAGTCAAAACAATACTACAGAATAAAATACCTTCAGAAAGAATCACCATTCCTGACCTCAAGTTGTACTACAGAGCAATAGTGGTAAAATCTACATGGTATTGGTACAGAAAAAGACCTATTGATCAATGGAATAAAATAAAAATCCCAGAAATGATACCATACACCTTCATAATTTGTGATTAGATACTAATTCTAGCATTGATATTGTTACTTGAGATTGTTATGAAATGTTCTGTGTACTGCTTACAATATCTGGATAATGAAGAGGACTTATACAGGCTAAATTCAATGGATACTTAATGTGCAGTTAGAAGAGATGTAGTAGTATGGAATTAATAGATCTCAAAATGAACCCAAAAGATACAGGGTACACTATCTGGAATATAAAGAATTGTTTAATTACTGTTTTTGTCATTTTTTTCTTGACAGAAATTTAATTTGTAGATGCTCAATTTTTTGAAAATCACCTCTTTCCATAGCATAAAATTCTAGTTTACATGTGATTATCATTTTACTCATGTTTCTTGAGCTTTTCATTATCCTGGAATATTAGAATCCTCTGCTCCTCCTCCTCTTCCTCCTCCTCCTCCTCTTCCTCCTCCTCCTCTTCTTCCTCCTCACACTCCTCCCCTCCAACGTCTATGTCCTTTAATTTCTTCAATTGTTCATACCCTTTATTATATTAGGAACTTATCAAATAGTCTGTCCTCTATCTCTACAATGATGTGATTAAGGATATTAGTAAATTTACCTTGAATGCTTTTTATTTCATTTTTAAATGTGCATTTGGCTTTGATCATTAATTCCTTTTACAATTAATTTTTTGTGCAAAAAGACAAGTCTAATAGGCATATGCCTTTAAATCTATCACCTGGGAGGCATAGGTAGAGAGTCTGCATTGTGTTTAACTGCAAACAGGATTACATTTTGGAATCCTTTAGAAACAATAGCAAAAATGTATTAATAAAATTAAAATTTTAGTTGGAAAAAATTACTTCAAATCTTTTCTATCTTGAGTGGCAAGCAATAAGTTGCTGAAGTAGCAGCTTAAATCTCAAATACCAGTGAGGAAGAAGAGAGAGCTATTGGAAGCATCAGGAGATATTTGAGAGATAGAATATAATCTGCAGGAATATCTTTTGTCCAGCAATGTTATTTCTCCTAATCTTCCCAAAATAGCCATCAAGTAGATGTATTTGACAATTAGACACTAATAGTGGGCATCTCATTCAAACCACTGTGTTCTACACCTTCTCTCTCACAGTGTCATAACCAATTGGTAATAAAATTGTATATTATATGACTTTCATAACCTTTCATAGAATGCATATTATTTAAAAGTTCATATTGTATCATAGAATGCATATTGTTTAAAAGTTCAAAGTGTCTTCTGAGGCTCAAGTCAATAAATTCAATATAGCTGCTATAAAATCAAAAGCAAGTTACATACTTCTAGAATACTATAGCACAAAAGATGTAGTATCTTTTCTCTGAAGTGGACTCAGGTTGTCTAGAGAAATGTTTATGATGATCTTGAGCTTCATATATATAAGAAGCTCATCATATATATATGATCATCATTCATATATATATTTAGCTCTACATTCTGGTTACTGTAGTTCCTTGAATTCCTTGTATGTAAAATATGTCCTGCAATTTTGATAAAGGTCAAGCTCAAATCTGTTTATGTTAGGCAAGTACTTTATCAAAGATTGAATATCAATCATATCTGTCCTGGAACTTCCAAAGCTAACAGCCTTGCAATTTCAAACATTTTAAAAATTCAGTATCTTAAAATATCCAATGTTCTTTAAAATCCAAATTTCTTATAAAACTCCAAAAATCTCATTTTGAATGAAGGACTCCTTTAAAGAATGTGAAAAACTTTAAAATTACTTTCTTGAAGAGAAAAGAATCAAGCAGCAATGTGAACAAAGCAAAATCAAACCCCAACGATGTTTATAACTCAATATCTTGATATCTATGATCCACTTCATTTGTTCTGGTGTCATTTAAAAAGTCAGGGTAGCATATGTAGCTCTTCCTCTGCAGCACATGTATAGCTTGATTTCTATGTTATGTCTGTCTGCACTCCTTGGATATTGCTGATCTTACTAGTCATCCTATGATACTTGCATCTCTTAAAACTGTTGTATCTTGCAGCAACTGGGCTGCACTTTGACCAGTAGCATCTTTTGGCATGTCTTCAGAAATCCTTCCCTGCCGTATGGTATCAAGCCTCAGATGTTGCCATGATGCCTCCATGCCTCCTGCATAATCAATGCTACTTGAATTAATCTAGTCACTAGTGAATTCGGGGTAGGTAATGGACTTATGACTCCATCATTTTTGGAACACAGTTTCTGCATGCTGACCCTGAGGCATCACTCCTTACGGCCTTCATATGTATAATGCTAGTATCTTCTTCATCACAACTGATTGATAGTTTAGACCAAAATTTCCAGGATTTATTATCTAGCCAAGCAAAGGTTTCCTTCACTCTAGTGGCTCTAGTATTTAAATTTCTGAATAGAAATTTCCTCCAGTATATTCAGAAAATGTGATTTAGACCATGAGGAGTTGACATTCCGGATGATCCAAGATAAAAGACTGAATGAAAAATACAATGTGTTCTTCTTGATCTGTGCTTTTATATTTAGTGTTATGAGAGAGAGAGAGAGAGAGAGAGAGAGAGAGAGAGAGAGAGAGAGAGAGAGAAATAAGCAAAAATAACTCTGAAGAATGATTACAATGAAAATGTTAGTTAATAGAGGAAATTGAGGAAATAGATCAGGTGAGAAGACATTACTTACAATGCAACCAAAATAAAGCTCTTGGGATTTGCAATGCAGGACACCAATTTTACCTTCTAAGTACCAGTTTCCCCAGTCCTACAAAGCAGTAGACTGCTCAGAAGAAGCAAGGCTTATTAAAACAGAATTTGACAAATACACACTGGTGATAAAAGATCTCAAGGGACCAAACAAAAAAGAACATTGCAGAGGACAGTGAACCTTATTGTTTCAAAGCTGATAGTTAGGATGGACTGAGAAAGTATTCTGGTACCAAAGAAATAGAAAAAGTTATTTTTGATCATGGACTCTGGAAGGGAAATGTGATTCAAAGTAAAAGCTTCAAAGCAAGAGCTATTACATGCAGTTTCTGGGCAAGTGAGGGCTGTACAAATGATAGATCCTCACCCACAGCTAAGAAATGTTCCCTTAGTCAGATATAATGTTCAGAATATCGAGTCAGTAATATGAGCTTGAGAAAGTCAGTAGGAAGGAAGGAGAGATGAAAAGGCATGTGATTGTGATAGAGGACAGAGATGCAAAGAACAATGCATCAGAGAACTATGTAGAAAGCTACTTTTGATACAGCTCTTTCCCAGGGAAGGAAGGAATGGGAAGATGCTACGGAGGTGCTACACAGATCAGTGTAAGTAAGATCCTAAGGCTGTTTATCTAATGCCACCAGGGTCTTAGTGCTTCAAAGTGATAGCAGGCTACTTTGAGATGAATATTTGACTTCCAGTTAGTAACGCTATGTCACGGGCATGAAGTTTATCATTCACCTATCCTATCTTCAAACTGTACTTTGATGCAGTGAGGGCCAAGTTTATGGTCTTAGAGTATAAGATCAATATTCCAGTTAAGGCATGGGACCTCAGTGTTGGACTTTTGTAGCTTGGCTTCTTTGCAATAGCCCTGAGCAATGTCAAAAATGTGAGCTCCATCTGCAATGTAGGGAGAGGGGTGCTGTCAAAGTTGAAGAGAAAGAAGTATAAAGAAAGAGACACCTACGAATTCACATGGCAGTATTGGCTTTGGTTTTTTCTTCACTAATTATTTTGTTAGTATGTTCAATAAAAAACATCATTCAAAAAAATCTCAGAATCTCCATCCAAGTCTTCGCCAGGTATGCAGTATACTCAAGGAAAAAAAAATAAAAATTCTTATTGCTGTTTTTCTGGGAAGACGAAGATTGTCAAATTCCTTAGATCATGCTGGCCTTGTAATCATAGTATATCAAATCTAGTATATTTCCACTGGGCCATCTACTGATTTCTTTCCTGAGCTAATCAATAGTGTTTTTCTGTAGAAAATGTACAGCCTACAGCATGAAATCCAGAATATCCATGGGATGAGTATATATTAATAAAACAGCAGACTCTAATTTATTATTTTTTTTCAACAGTATTTTATTTCCTTCAACCTATCCTCATAGCTGTTCCTTAATCCTCTCTTTATAAGAATTAGTAAACACCATGCCTTTTTAATAGAACATAATAAAATTACTCATGAGTGATGCCTGTATCCTCATATATGTGAGGTTGCAGGGAATTGGGTCTTTTATTAGTATGTAAAGAAGGATTGTTTCTTGGAGTATGTCCCTAAGACCTTCATCACTGCATTTAGCATCTACTTCAGTGAACATCATTGGTGTTTCCAAAGACCAACCAGGATTAATTTTCTGAGGCAAAATTGGAGAGACCTATATAGCAAAGGGGACATGTATAGTCAGGCATTCTTCTGCCATATAAACATAGTATTAAAATCAGAGATAGACATATTTGTGATATTACATAAAGTCTAAATTTATGTAATGACAAATGTCTCAAAGTCTTCATTATTTTGGCTGTCAGGAATTTGACAAGTAATCCTTAATCCTTTATAATTATGCCAATGGTAAAGACAGATAATTAAAGACTGTTGTAGTGGTTCTTATGTTTATTAGTGTTTGAATGTATATCTATGGAGCACATGTCTGCAGGGCCTGAAGGGTCAGGAGAGTGAGTCCTCAACTCCCCTGTGACTAGCATAACAGATCATTGTAAGCAGACATTTAGGTGATATTAGTTGAACACAGTTTCTCTGGAAGAGTATTCAGTAATTTTAACTGTTGAGAAATATGTTGGGAGAAAGTGAGGTTTTGATGAAAATAGAAAATATTAATGTTAAACTCTGCTTCCTTAAAATGAATTGGTATATTAAAAATACATATAAATCTCTAGCAATAATTCTCAACTTCATATGGAAAAATAATTAACCAAGGATAGTCAAAACAATACTGGACAATAAAAAACCATCAGACAGAATCACCATTCCTGAACTCAAGTTGCAGTACAGAGCAATAGTGACAAAAATTACATGGCATTGGGACAGGAGAAGACATTGATCAATAGAATATAATCAAAACCAAGAAATAATACCCCACACCTAATGACATTTGGTTTTTGACAAAGATGTAAAACTACACCAAAAAAGAGCATCTTCAAGGAATGGTGCCAATCTACCTGACATCTACATGTAGATGAATGAAAATAAAACCATATTTATCCCACTGCACAAAACTCAAGTCCAAATGGATCAAGGACCTCAACATAAAACAAGACACACTAACTCTCATAGAAGAGAAATTGAAACATACCCTTGAATGCATTGTTGCAGAAGACAATTCCTTTTGAGCCCATCAGTCCCTGAGACTGTAAGATCAATAATTGATTAATGGGGCCTCATGAAACTGCAAAGATTCTGTAAAGCCAAGAAGACTGTTAATAAGGCAAAACAGCATCCTACAGATAGGAAAAGGATCTTCACCAACCCTACATCTGACAGAGGGATAATATCCAAAAATATATAGAGAACTCAAGAGGTTAGGCACCAGCTTCCAAATCACCCAATTATAAAAACAGGTCACATCTACCAATTGAGGGATGTGGCCACCCACCCATCTCCAAAATTTTAACACAGAATTCCTCAATTCTCAAGGAAATACACGGACAAATAGTGGAGCAGAGACATAAGGATAGGTCATCCAAAGACTGTCCTACCTGGGTATCCATCTCATATACACCCACCAAACCCAGTCACTATTGCTGATGCCAAGAAATGTTTGCTGACAGGAGCCTCATATAGATGTTTCCTAAGAGGCTTTTTGAGAGCCTGACTATTGCAATACAGATGCTGATGCTTGCAGCCAACTGTTAGACTGAGCACTGGGATGCCAATGGAGGAGTTAGAGGTTAGAACTGAAGGAGTTGAAGGGGTTAGCAACCCCATAGGAAGAACAACAATATCAACCAACTAGAACCCCCAGATCTCCCAGGGATTCAACCACCAACCAAAGAGTATACATAGAGGGACCCATGACTCCAGCCACATATGTAGCAGAGGACGGCCTTATCAGGCATCAGGGCAAGAAAAGGCCCTTGGTATTGTAAAGGCTGGATGCCCCAGTGTAGGAGAATGTAAGGAAGGTGAGTCAGGGAGTGTGTGGGTGGGTGGTGGAGCTCCATCATAGGAAGAGGGGGAGAAAAATGGTATAGAGGGTTTGTCTAGGGGAAACCTGGAAAGGGGAACACATATGAAATATAAATAAATAAAATATCTAATAAAATATTTAAAAAACATGGGGAAAGAGCTAAACCAAGAATTCTCAATAGAAGATTCTCCAATGGCCGAGAAGCAGTTAAAAATGTTCAAAGTCCTTAGTCATCAGTGAAACGCAAATCAAAACAACACTGAGAGTCCATCTTCCACTAGTCAAAATGGGTGATCAAAAACTGAAGAGGTAGCACATTCTGATGTGGAGCAAAGCGAATACTCCACCATTGCTACTGGGAGTGCAACCTTGTACAACCACTTTGGAACGCGATTTCCAAGTATCTCAGAAAACTGGTAAATAGTTATAACTCAAGATGCAGCTATAATGCTCCTGTGCTTATACTCAAACAATGCTCTACCATCCCACAAATACACCTGATCAATGTTGTTCATAGCAGCCTTATTTGTAATAGGCAGAAACTTGAAGTAACTTAGATGTTCCTCAACTGAAGAATAGATGAAGAAAATGTGGTAAATCTACATAATGGATTACTATTTAGGTATAAAAAAAACCTGAAGACATCATGAATTTTTTAGGCAAATGGATGTATCTTGTGAATATCATCATGAGTGAGGTAACAGTTTCAAAATCATATTCACACATTATCAGATATTAGCCATAAAATACAGGCTGCCCATGCTACACTATACAATCCAAGTGTCTGGATAGGAAGGAGGGCAGAAGTAAGGATGCTCGAGCCTCAATTGAATTGAGGAATGGAATGATACTGGTAGGCAGATGGAGGGAAGAAACTGCGTGGGATAGGGAATTTGGAGGGGAGGAGCAGGATTTGGAGTTCTTTGTGGGGAAGATGAGATGGTCTGACGGCCATGAGAATGAATAGAAATCTGGAGGTAAGATACATCTTCAGGAAGAGACAAAGACATGAGATAGGGAGTTGATCATGAGTCAAACCAGTTGTTATTCACTGTTACTCACAGCATTGAGTATATGGAGCCTTGGGGAGGCTGCCTCTTGTGGCCAGATTGGAACTCTGGAGGAGTGATAGGAGCACCAACCTACCCACCTACTTTTGACCCAAAATTTATCCTGTCTACATGAAATGCTCAAATTGTGGATGGAGCAGAAACTGAGAAAATGATCAATAAAAAACTAGCCCAGGTTTAGATCCATCCCATGTCCAAGCAACAATACCTTACACTATTAATGATACTCAGTTTTGCTTGCATACAATAGCTTAGTATGGTTCTCCTCTGAGAGGCACAACTAAACAACTGACTTAGACAGTTACAGACACCCATTGCCAATCAGTGTTTGGGACTTGGGGACACTTATGGAGGAATAGAAAGGGGATTGCAGTTCGCAAAGAATAGGAACTTCACAGAAATACCAACAAAATCAACTAACCTTGTATCCTGGGAGCTCTCAACGACTGAAATCTTAACCAAAGATCATATAAGGGCTGGATAAAGGCCTTTCCTATACATGTAACAGTTGTGCAGCATGGTCTTTATGTGGGCCCCGGACTCTTGGAGCATAGGCTAGTCCAAATGCTGTTGCCTGAATATGGGATATGCTATTCTAGGTGGGATGCCCTCTCTGGGCTCAGGGAGAGAGGAAGTACCTATCATCACAGAGACTTGAAGTGCTAGGGTGGGAGATACCCAGCTTAGTGGAGAAGGGGAGGAAACTTCGGAAGGATTGTGTGACAGGGTGACTTGGATTGAGGCAATGAGCAGAATGTAAAATAAATATGTAAAAATTAATTAAAAGTATTTTGTATTATGAAGTAAGTATAATAAAAGTTGATAAACTTTCAAAAAAATCTCTAGAAATAACAAAGACTGCTTAAGGCAACACAGCCAGTCCTGGGTGTTCTTGCATTTATAGGAACAAGGAATAGCTTAGGCAGAGGAAATATATTGAAGCCACCATCACCTGGCCAGAGCAGTATCTTTTAAAACTGCTACAGACATCCACCTCCTTAGTTTACTATTTATACATAAAATCAGAAACATGTGAAATGAACAATTCCATGCAAACAGAGGCTTTGTAGCTAGAGCAAGTGAGTTGTAGCCAACATTCCCTTGCCTAGTCAGCATGTTTTTTCCTGAAGATAATGCCTTCTATTTTGCCTACAGTAGAGCATTTGAGTAGCATGGTAAGGGGTTGAAAGTTCAGCCACAGAAAAACAGAGAAGACACTAAAATACATGCCTCCACGATCGCTTTTTTTGTTATGAGCTGTGCTAAGCTGTACTGAGCTGTGCTAAGCTGTGTTATTACTGTGGACTACTGTGGAGAAATGACAATCTATAGAAACCATGACAATGGTGCTAGCATGGGTCATCTTCCCCATATAGTCTGGAAATACATTTTGAATTCCAAATATCATTTTGCAGGAGAAACAAAACATAATGAGAACAAAAATTGACACCACTGTAGACTTATCTGTCTAAAGACACCTAAAATCAAATTTGTGAACTATTTGCATACCTATAATAGAAAGAAATGTAAAACAAATGACATAACCAAACCAAATGTTGTCAAAAACTTAATAATAGTTTTGAATTCAAGCAGCATTACAAAAGTAAATAACACATTGAGAAGGAAGGGGGAAGAGGGTGGTGAAGAGGAGAAGGAGGAAGAAAAGTAGGAAGAGAAAGAGGAAGAGGAGACAAGAGAAGCATACACAACATATTCAAATTAGACCATATTACAAAATCATAAAGAAAACTTCTCATTTTGTACCACTGTATAGACTGTACCTCTGGTTGTGACACAGACCCACTTTTCTATACTCTAACCATTCAGCTGATTAACTTATTCTCTTTTAATACTTAACACACACACACACACACACACACACACACACACACACACACTCCAGCTGATTCTGTCTACCTCTCTATTTTACAGCCACTTTTGAAATCCCTTTTCTTTATTACAGCTATAAGAACATCAAAACTAATATTTACCTGATTCTCCCAACCATTCAGCAATTGCCAGGTCCAAACCACCTTTGTCTATTAAGTCATGGACCCCACTGCTAAGATTTATGGTATCTCTCATTTGCTTTTGACATCTTAAACCTCCATTCAGTGCAAGACAAACCTCTACATTAACTTCCTTTAGGACTACTACCTACATACAATCTCCCACAACACCAAAATCATTTGTTCTAATTAGTCCCTGTCCTTAATTACATACAGAAATAATCCACAGGAGCTGTCCCAGCTGAAATCATACTTCAAACCAGGAAGAGAAGTGAGCTAAAGTGACAGGACAACCCTTCTAGTCTGGGCCCGAGCACTGAGCAGATCCTGGAAAGCAGCTCTTCACCCAATGTCACAAATCCCAGAGGAAGCAGGCCTCCCAGGAGCTCTAACTCAGGCAGTATTTTAGATAAGGAGACAGTAACATCCGCCCCAAACAGAGAGTAACTGGGACCCACTGGGACCCAGGAATTCACTCCTGACCTAGAGCACTGGTTCCTTCCTGTTTACCCCCATACACTGAGCAGATCTTGGGCCCCAGCTCTAACCCCAGTAGTAACACCCACCCCATACAGTTGTCAAACAACGAAGATAATAGGAAAGGCAGACTCCAGTCAGACTGAGCAGGTAGCACTAAGGAGATCCAGATGGTAAAAGGCAAGTACAAGAACGTAAGGATCAGGAATCCAGGGTACTTGGCATCATTAGAACCTAGTTCTCCCACACTAGAAAGTCATGAATTCCCCATATCACCAGGAAAGCAAGATTCAGATTAAAAATCACTTTTAATGATAATGATAGAAGACTTAAGAAGAACATAAATGACACTTTCAAAGAATTTGAGGTGAACACAGGTAAACAGGTTGAGGCCCTTAAAGAGGAAACACAAAAATCCCTTAAAGAATTACAAGAGAACACAAGCAAACAGGTGAAGGAATTGAACAAATCCATCCAGGATCTAAAAATGGAAGTAGAAACAACAAAGAAATCTCAAAGGGAGACTACCCTGGAGATAGAAAATCTAGGAAAAAAATCAAGAGTCACAGACGCAAGCATCACCAACAGAATACAAGAGATAGAAGAGAGAATCTCGGGTGCAGAAGATACCATAGAAAATATTGACACAGCTGTCAAAGAAAACACAAAATGCAAAAAGTTCTTAACACAAAACATCCAGGAAATCCAGGACACAATGAGAAGACCAAACCTAAGGATAATAGGTATAGATGAGAGTGAAGATTCCCAACTTAAAGGGCCAGTAAATATCTTTAACAAGATTATAGAAAAAAACTTCCCCAACCTAAAGAATGAGAAGCCCGTAAACATACAAGAAGCCTACAGAACACCAAATAGACAAGACCAGAAAATAAATACCTCCCATCACATAATAATCAAAACACCAAATGCACAAAACAAAGAGAGAATATTAAATGCAGTAAGGGAAAAGGCCAAGTAACATATAAAGGCAGACCTATAAGAATTATGCCAGATTTTTCACCAGGTACTATAAAAGCCAGAAGATCCTAGACAGATGTCATACAGACCCTAAAAGAACATAAAGCCCAGCCCAGGATACTAAACCCGGCAAATCTCTCAATTACCATAGATCGAGAAACCAAGATATTTCATGACAAATCCAAATGTACACAATATCTTTTCACAAACTCAGCATTACAAAGGATAATAGCAGTAAAGATCCAATACAAACAGGGAAATTATACCTTAGAAAGAGCAAGAAAGTAATCCTTTTCCAACAAATCCAAAAGAAGATAGCCACACAAAGATAATTCCACGTCTAATAACAAAAACTAACAGGAAGCAACAATCACTGTTCCTTAATATCTCTTAACATCAATGCACTCAGTTCCCCAATAAAAAGACATAGGCTAACAGACTGGATATGTAAACAGGACCTGGCATTTTACTACATATAGGAAACCCATGTCAATGACAAAGACAGACACTATCTTAGAGTAAAAGACTGGAAAACATTTTTTTCAAGCAAATGATCCTAAGAAACAATTTGGAGTAGCCATTCTAAAACCTCCAGGCACAAACACAAAGGGAGGGACTCATGTCTCTTGTAGAGGTAGTTGAGGGTGGGCTTGTCAGGCATTAGTGGAAATGGAGGACCTTGATGCATGAAAGTTTGGATTCCCTAGTTTTTGGGAATTTGAGAACAGGGAGGCAGGAATGGGAGGATGGTGGGAGCACACCCTCATAGAAACTCAGAATTATATGGATTAAGCATGACAGAGGCAGGCTGCCAAAAGACTAGATTCCAGAATTCCAACAAAAATTTTTCTTGATACTGAAATTTGTTTTGCGAATTGTATATTGCAGAATACACAGCCTTGGTGTATACACTCATCAAGCAAGCTGAGCAGACCTGCTCAAACCTCTGATGTCCTGGAATTTCAGCTGGTTGCAGTGAAGACACAGACATCAGAGGCTTATCAATTTACTCTTCCCCTCATCCCTCTTCTAACATCTGAATGCCTGTAACCAGCTTAAAGAAGTTGATGAAGAGTTGATGCCCCTATTCCTTTTACTTGGGGACTGAGGTAGTTAATATTGGGCTGTCTTTCTAGGGTAAAGTAGTGATTTTGTAGGAACAGGGAGGAATAATGAGAATTTACTGGAAAGACATAATACAAAGGAAGGGACTCATGGATCCACCTGTACAGGTAGTTGAGGGTGGGCTTGTCAGGCATTAGTGGAAATGGAAGGCTTTGGTGCGTGAAAGTTTGGATTCCCTAGTTTGGGGGAATTCAAGAGCAGGGGGGCAGGAAAGGGAGGATGGTGGGAGCACACCCTCATAGAAACTCCCAGAATTATATTGATTATACATGACAGAGGCAGGCCGCCAGAACACTAGATTCCAGAACTCAAAAAAAAAATTATCTTGATACTAAAATTTGTTTTGAGAATTGTATATTGCAGAATACACAGCCTTGGTGTATCTACTCATCAAGCAAGCTGAACAGACCTGCTTAAACCTCTGATGTCTTGGAATTTCAGCTGGATGTAGTGAAGACACAGATGTCAGAGGCATATCAATCTCCTCTTCCCCTCGCCTCTCTTCTAATATCTCAATGCCCATAGCCAGCTTGAAGAAGTTAATGAAAAATTGATGCCCCTATTCCCTGGGCTTGGGGACTGAGGTGGTTAATATTGGGCTGTATTTTTGGGGAAAAGTAGTGGTTTTGTAGGAACAGGGAGGAATAGCTAGAATTTATTGCATAGCCATAACCTATTGGTAGAAATATGTATAATTGTTATTAAGCTGAAGTTATAATTTCTTAAGTGGTACAAAATTTACTTTGATTTTAAATGTAAGGTTTTCAATGGTACAAGTTTCTTATTAAAATAGAAGTGAGATTAAAATTTTTATTCTCATAGGCATTGTGCCTATATAACACATTTAGGAATACAAGGCTTAGACCCATTCCTTCTTTAACTCTTTTAACTGATTCAAGATGATTAGCCTGTGAGTTAAGGGCCTACAGCAAATTCATGGCTCTGAATTTATTGTTAGAATGTTTTCTATATTTTATTTAGAACTAGCTGAGAGGAGTTAACAGACAACAGTCCAGATTGCCTTACCTGGATTGTTGGTTTTCAAAACGTCAGAAGTCCACAGAATTTATTTTACAGACATTTCTATATTAATGTTCATTTTGATTAGAGACCTATCTGCTTTTCATTGCTTCCTGTCTTGGATTCTAAGAAGAAACTGAGTATGTTTGGAGTTACTCCAGTTGTAGTGAGACACCCACTAGGCAAGAGTTGCCTATTTCCATCTACAGACAAATTACTGTCCATAAAAAGGACACACTTGCTGAATAGTCAACTGATTGTATCTTCTAAGACAGAGTAATCAGTCCCTAATAATTCTGCTACACTCGGTCTGTCAGATGATCCTGGCCAGAAGGCTGAAGATCGGATGCTCCAACGTTTTCTAGTATAGGGACTGTCAAGGTGTTCAGCGATCTTATTTAGAATCAAGGCCTGTTCCACAGGAGACAATTCAGGAATTAGCCTGCAAATATTGACAAAAAACATTCCTAGGGACTTTGTAGATCCTTACAGAGAACATATTAATTTTATTTTTCTAAATGGACATTTGACAAATACCCTTTTAAATATTTCTGTTTATTTCCATAGTTACATGATGGTGATTCTTTGAGTAAATAAGACTCTTATTATAGTTGTTGATTAGCACAAAGATGAATAATAAAAATACTAAGAATAAGAAACTGTCACTATTTGACCTGCCCTGGGGTCAAGCAATGTTAAGGAAAAGTTGTGGAAATCAAATAAAGCTAGATAATTGAAGAAATAGTGTGAAATAATGTCTTTATACATTGCAAACATGACATGAAATAGCTATGGTTAAATGTATACCCCTCACAAGATCAAGGGAAAATTCAATGGAGGATGATAAACCTGCTCTCAATACTCCCACCGTACCTGCACACATTGCCATTGAAATAAATGTCTACTAGTGTAGCAAGTATCCTGTTTCCTTAGAAATGTGGTCACTGGTAAGGATAAAGGGAATATATTTCAGCATAAGGCAATTAAAAACAAACTTAGAGATATCATCTTAATAAATAAATAGAAACTCAAAGCACTTTCATTAAAATCAGTAACAAGACAAGAAAGGTTACAGTTTCTGTCTTATTTAGTAGAGTATTAGGAATCTTAGAGTAGATATAAAGGTGATATAGGTAGGAAAGGCAGAAGACAACTTATTATCATTTAAATATGATGTAATTCTATAAGTAAAAGGTGCTATATATGCCATGAGAAACTGTCAAATCCTAATAATTACATACAGTAGATTTCTAGGATTAAAAAAATAATGAAAAAGCATGTTTCTGTAATATTTTGTGAAAGAAATCATAGAAACAATATCATTTATGATGAAAGTTATGACATTATATACAACATTATTTTATAAAATATAATATAGCATCAACATGCTATTTAAATTATACACACACACATACACAACACACACACATTCACTTGAAATGTTACAATGAAATTTTAGGTAGAAGAATAGCAAATTTAAGAAAAAAGAAAAGAGCTTTACAAGCCACCTATGTTCATGAATTGTCAAAGTTATTCTTGTGAAAATTATCATTCTACCAAATGGAATTCACATATTCAATCTAGTCACCAATAATATCCACACAAATTAAAAAATGTGGATGTAACCTTATGTGGAAACATAAAAGACACACATTGTAGGTAAAAACATGAATAATAAATAAGTTGCAAATGACATCATCATGACATATTTAAATTTATGCTACATAGTTAAAGTATCAAATAGTGTATGGTATAGTATTAACTTGCTATATCTATATTTATTAATACCTCTTCAGAATCAAAAATTTTCAGAACTTCTGAGAATGCTGGTGTCATGAGTCACCACAGGCTTATACTTTAGAAATACCTTAAAAACCGTAAATCCAAACAACATTTTGAAATGGAATAAAAAATACAATGACATAAAGTAAAAGACATGCCTCAGTGTATCTCTCTGTTCATGAGCCTACCACAGTGTGCACTGGGTCCTCTGTACATGTGTTACAACATTTAGCTTCGTGTTTTTATGGGATTCCTGAGTATGTTAGCAAATGGGTTTCTGACCCTTGTGACTGCTCCTGTAGCACTTTTCCTTCTATAGAGTTGTCTTGTCCATTCTCAATATTGTGCTTTTGTTTATCTTATTATATTTCATTTTGTTGTGTTTGGTTGTTATCATTTGGGTGTCTTTTTCTTTAAAGAAAGACAGAAAAGTTTAGATCTAGAAAGAAAGGGAGGTAAGGAGGAACTGGGAGGAGTAGAAAAAAGGAAAATATAATTATGGTTTATTAAAATAAAATTTCAATAAATTTAAAATTCAACACCATTTTGTAATGAAAAAACAAAATATAATTACAAAAATCTTTACTGTGTATCTGACAGTGAATGGCAAAAACACCACTCAACATGCTACTTTGTGTACCTTATAAAATTACACATCCAAACAAAGTTCATCTTAATTCACCAGTTTATTTTTTAATCTGGACAACATTACAAAATAAAAAGAAAAATTAATAAAAAACCCACATCTAAAGACATTAAAGGAATATAAACATTCAAACTAGATTACCGTAAGTGATCACAGAATAAAGGTTTACTCTTCAGTTCCACTGTATACACTGTGTGTGTGTGTCTGTGTGTGAAAGATATCCTATGTTCTTACATATTGCCAGTTCTCACTTTCCAATACTCTCTCTTAAAGCCATTTTGAAAATCCCCTTTCTGTATTATAACTATCATAGTGCCAAAACTCATACCTACTTGATCCTCCTATCTATCCATAAACTGGGAGGTACAAACCACCATGATAATGTTGTGGTTTCCCTCTGATGATAATCTGCATCTTAACCCAAAATGCTTTTATCACTTTATTTCCTTAAGGCATGGCAGAACCTAATTTGAATTCCCTTAGAAATATCATGTTTAGTAACGCCTGTCTACTAAAATAAATTTCGTTTCTTTTAAGTGACTGTCCTTACTCCCACTAAAAATAATCAACAATACTGTCATCTCTTTGAAATGTTAATGTTCACCCTGTAAGAGAACTGAGCTAAAGTGACCAGGCAGATTGAAGGCTCAAGGGGAGGGGCACTGCAGCCAACACAGCACAGGACAGGACAAAGGAAGCCAGCCTGATCTGATGATTGCTTTCTGAGCTGATTCTTCAGACAAAGACTTGAGATGCATAGGATAATATTCTAATCCCAACAAATTTGCAATACTTAAGGTGCACAAATCATTTCTACCTATGAAAGAAACAAGTTGTCAAAGTGGAAGCTGACCTTGGTTGCTGCATTTCCTTTCTGACCATTCCTAGTGTGGATGTGACAGGCATCCTCGGCTGCCACTTTTCTGAGCAGGGCCTGTTGAACTGACTTGACTAATCACACTCCCAACCCCCACTGTGGGCTAGTGAGCCAGCACACCCCTCCAACACGCATGCGTGCATGTTTGCCAGGCTGCAGGCATTCAAAGTCTTTTCTAAAGCCAATGACATAAAGCAAGCAGCCATGAGCTTTAAGCTTTTCATTGCTAGTCTGTAAGAAGATCTTCACAACCTCCTTTATAAATTGGTAAGGAATAAATGCAAGGTGTTTTCTTGGCAATGATAACTACATAATATTGAATTATATTCACCTTTAGATTTCTAAACAAAGGAAAGAAAGAGTGCTTAGGAAAAAGGTAACTAAAACTAAGAAATGTACAAAAGCTCAAGATACTTGAGGAGAAATCACTAGGAATAAAAGATGCTGCTTTAACACCGTTCTGCGTTATTCAGGTTTTACTTGATTAGATGTATTTTTAAAATTGACTATGTGTTCACATAAATGAAACCCTTAGTGTGAGCATAATATATGTAGCTTACTAAAAGCATGGGTTTAGTATCTAGTAAGGAATTTTTCCTGTGTCTTGAGAATTTGTTTCAATGAGATATTTATTTATTTGTTTTTTTGTGACAGGGTCTTACTCATTAGTATTTGCTGGACTGGAAACTCATTTTGTACACCCAGCTGGCTTTGAACTCAGAGGTTTATCAGCTTCTGCCTCTTAAATGCTAGATGTAAAGTCATGTGCCACCACAGTTAGCTAGATTTTATTAATTTTAGTTATATGTGCATATTTTTCTCTTTGTCTCCATCTCTGGCTCCATCCATCACTCAGTCTCTGTCTTTCTATCCTCCTCCCTATCCCTCTCTCCTCCAGCCTTTGTATCTGCCTGTGTGTGTGTGTGTGTGTGTGTGTGTGTGTAGAGAGAGATTATGTAAGATAAACCTGAAGAATAAGAATCAGTACACACTGAAAATGTTAACTACTAGGGAAAAATGAGGAAATAGATCAACTGAGAAGACATTACTTATAAGGCATCCAAAATAAAGTGCTGGGGATTCACAGTGCAGTTTACTGGTTTTCCTTTCCAGGTCCCAGTTGCCACACTCCTACAAAGCAGTAGACTGCTCAGAGGAAGCAAGTCTTATTAATACAGAATTTGACAAATAAACACTGGTAATAAATGATCTCAAGGATCCATACAAAAGAGGATATTCCAGAGGACAGTGAAACTTATTGTTTCAAACCTGATGGCAAGGATGGACTGAGAAAGTATTGTGGTAATAAAGAAACAGCAAAAATTATTTTTTATCAAGGACTCTGGAGGAAAATGAGGTTCAAATAAAAGCCCAATACAACAGCTATTACATGCAAATTTGTAGGGCAAGTGATGTCTGTATAAATGATAGATCCAGGGCCATGGCTAAGAAATGTTCATGTATTTAGGCAGGTTTAATGTTCAGGATATCCAGTCACTAATACGGCCTTGACAAACTCAGTATGAATGAAGGAGAGATAGATGGATGTGAGATTGTGATAGAGGATAGAGATGGAAAAAACAGTGTGCATCTGAGAACTATGTAGAAAGCTACTTTTGATAGAGCTCTTTTCCAAGGAAAAAAAGGGAATGTGAAGGTGCTACAGATGTCCTACACATAACATTGTAAGTAAGATCCTAAGATTATTTCTCTAATGTACCAGTGTCTTGGTGCTTCAAAGAGATGGGAGGCTGTTTTTAGATGAATATTTCACTTCCAGTGAGTAACACTATGTCAGGATCATGAACTATATCTTGTACCTATTGTATCCTCAGCCTGTACTATTATTCAGTGGGTGGCAAGTTTATGGTCTTAGAGGATAAGAGCAACATTCCAATTAAGGCATATAATATCAGTGTTGAAACTTTCTATCTTGGCTTGTTTGCAGTAGCCCTGAGCAATATCAAAAATGTGAGCTTGATTTGCAATGTAGGGAGAGGGATGCTGTCACAGATGAAACAAAATTAGAATGAAGAAAGAGACACCTACAAATTCTGATGTCAAAACTACCCTTTTTTTTAAACTAATTATTTTGTTAGCATGTTCAATAACAAAATCTGTCAAAAAAAATTCCCAGAATTTTCACTGAACTCCTCACCAGGTACACAGTATGCTCAGGAAAAAAAATTAGAATTCCTTCTTGCTGTTGTTCTGGACAGAGGAAGATGGTAAAATGCTGTGAGTAATGCTGTATTTGTAATCACAGTACGTCAAATTTAGTGCATTTCCAGTGGGGCATCTATTGATTTATTTCCTCAACAAAGCAATAGTGCTCTTTTTAAAGAATTTGCAAAATTTCATACAGTATTAAATTCAGAATATCCACTGAATGAGTATCTATTAATAAAATAGCAGGCTCTAGTTTATTATCCGTTTCAACAGTATTTTATTTCCTTCAACCCAGCCACATACCTGTTGCTCAGCCCTCTCTTTACAAGAATTAGTAAGCTTCAGACTGCTTTATAGAGCATAATAAAACTCTTCATGAGTAAAACCTATATCTTGACATATATGAGGTTATAGGGAATTGGGTAATTTACTAGTATAAATGGAAGAACTGTTTGTCAGGAAATGATCCTAGATCCTTCATCACTGCATTTCTTAGCATCTTCTTCAGTAAACATCATTGGTGTTTCCAAAGATCAAACAGGATTAATTTTCTGAGATAAAATTGGAGTGACCTATATAGCAATGGACTTCTGTAGCCAGACATCCTTCTCTCACATAAACATAGTATTAAAGTCATAGATGGACATATTGTGATATTATCAAAACTCTGAATTTATTGTATGAAAAAATATCTCAAAATCTTCCTCATTTTTGCTGGCAGGAATTTTTTAGTAGACCTAATTCCTTTATAACTATGCCAGTGGCAATTACAGATATTGAAAAAGACTATTTTACTGGTTGTTACTGTATATTAGTGTTTGAATCTATGTATATGGAGCACATGTTTACAGAGCCTGAAGAGACAGGAAATGACTCCTCAACTCTCCTGTGACTGGCATCACAGATCATTGTAAGTAGACATATAGGTGATATTAATTGAACACAATTTCTCTGGAAGAGTATTCAGTAGTTTTAAATGTTGGGAAATATGTTGGAAGAAAGGAAGGTTTTATGGATAATAGAAAAGAATAATATTAAAATTCAATATCCTTAAAATGTCAGATAAATATTTTGAAAATTATCAACTTCAGAAGATATTGTAGACAAAACAATTGTGTGCACAGGTTAGGATTGATTGAAAGAGCCCAGAGATATGTAATATTCCTACTTATATAAGAGAAAGTACTTAATTCACCAGATGACAATAGTTTAAATAACTTTGTTCTACACTAGTTGGCCTAAGGAGGAAGTTACAGAAAGCAAAAGAATGACATACTATTCGGACAGAAATGTTAGAATGAATTACAGAACATTTTCTCACAATTTGTATCACCCCATGTAATGACGACCAGGACACAGTTCTTTCCCCTTGCTCCAGAATTCCCTTGGATGTTAAGACTGGCTACACTTCTCAGCCTACCTCTCCACAAACATCAGAAATTCTAGTGAAAGTGAATTTTCAAGAAATCTGACACTTAATTTATTTTGGTTTGATGATGTTGAGAATCAGAGTAAAACACATCAATTTAGGTAAAACTCATATTTGTGAGAAATATTAGGGTTGTTTATTGGAAAGTGGAGATATGTTTGAAGAGGTAAGATCTTATTTTGAAAAAAAGCAACTTAAACTGTTGGAATGACACTGTTAAACACTTGTAGAGCATTTTACAAATATACAAAGTTCTTCAGATAGATTCTGAAAATATAAGGATAAATAGTCACAACAGAAATAAAAAGAGGAACAACAACAAAACACTTAAATGTCATTAAAAGGACATTTTTTCTTCCATCAATTTTCATCCAGGATGCAGAATCTTTTATTTAGGATATATGTATATTTTAATATATAATGTATTTTAATAAGAACCATTTTTCTATGAGCAAGAATTCACTTGTCTGCGTGTCTGAATGCTTCTTATTCCCTTACTTTTCAAGATGATTTCTTCTCACTCTGATTCTTTTTGAGCCAGTCTTCCTCAGTACTTAATCATTTTCCGTCTACTGGATCTTCACTTGTTCTTTGGCTGTAAATGAATTGCTAAGATCCTAGGTTGTACTCTGATAGAACCCAAATGTCTTCACAGGAAGACTATGTTGAAGTTTTTTGATATCATAACAACCTGTTTTACTGACAGTCTAATAAGTGTAATGACTATTAAAAATTGCTTAAAGTAACTAAGACCAACCCCCCATACACTATAATTGGCATAATACTTGATGACAAATTATAGCACTGAAGAAAGTATCCCCAATAAAATTTGTCTAGATCTGCATTTATATATCTATATCTCTATCTATCTATCTATCTATCTATCTATCTATCTATCTCTCTCTCTCTCTCTCTCTCTCTCTCTCTCTCTCTCTCTCTATA